>NC_141236.1:10237500-10472500 GCF_054856515.1 Filicampus tigris | reverse complement strand
CGCGCAACGCGCGCCCACTATATAGGGAAAAAGTCACCTAAAAATGACACATTTTTGACTTTTTACACATTTGACACTTTATAGTGGGCGCGCAACGCGCGCCCACTATATAGGGAAAAAGTCACCTAAAAATGATACATTTTTGACTCTTTACACATTTGACACTTATATAGAGAAAAAGTCACCCAAAAAAGACACATTTTTGACTTTTTACACATTTGACACTTTATAGTGGGCGCGCGTTGCGCGCCCACTATATAGGGAAAAAGTCACCTAAAAATAACACATTTTTGACTTTTTACACATTTGACACTTTATAGTGGGCGCGCAACGCGCGCCCACTATATAGGGAAAAAGTCACCTAAAAATGACACATTTTTGACTTTTTACACATTTGACACTTTATGTGTAAAAAAAATGTGTAAAAAGTCACCTAAAAATGACACATTTTTGACTTTTTACACATTTGACACTTTATAGTGGGCGCGCAACGCGCGCCCACTATATAGGGAAAAAGTCACCTAAAAATGACACATTTTTGACTCTTTACACATTTGACACTTATATAGAGAAAAAGTCACCCAAAAAAGACACATTTTTGACTTTTTACACATTTGACACTTTATAGTGGGCGCGCGTTGCGCGCCCACTATATAGGGAAAAAGTCACCTAAAAATAACACATTTTTGACTTTTTACACATTTGACACTTTATAGTGGGCGCGCAACGCGCGCCCACTATATAGGGAAAAAGTCACCTAAAAATGACACATTTTTGACTTTTTACACATTTGACACTTTATAGTGGGCGCGCAACGCGCGCCCACTATATAGGGAAAAAGTCACCTAAAAATGATACATTTTTGACTCTTTACACATTTGACACTTATATAGAGAAAAAGTCACCCAAAAAAGACACATTTTTGACTTTTTACACATTTGACACTTTATAGTGGGCGCGCGTTGCGCGCCCACTATATAGGGAAAAAGTCACCTAAAAATAACACATTTTTGACTTTTTACACATTTGACACTTTATAGTGGGCGCGCAACGCGCGCCCACTATATAGGGAAAAAGTCACCTAAAAATGACACATTTTTGACTTTTTACACATTTGACACTTTATGTGTAAAAAAAATGTGTAAAAAGTCACCTAAAAATGACACATTTTTGACTTTTTACACATTTGACACTTTATAGTGGGCGCGCAACGCGCGCCCACTATATAGGGAAAAAGTCACCTAAAAATGACACATTTTTGACTTTTTACACATTTGACACTTTATAGTGGGCGCGTGTTGCGCGCCCACTATATAGGGAAAAAGTCACCTAAAAATAACACATTTTTGACTTTTTACACATTTGACACTTTATAGTGGGCGCGCAACGCGCGCCCACTATATATGGAAAAAGTCACCTAAAAATGATACATTTTTGACTCTTTACACATTTGACACTTATATAGAGAAAAAGTCACCCAAAAAAGACACATTTTTGACTTTTTACACATTTGACACTTTATAGTGGGCGCGCAACGTGCGCCCACTATATAGGGAAAAAGTCACCTAAAAATGACACATTTTTGACTTTTTACACATTTGACACTTTATAGTGGGCGCGCGTTGCGCGCCCACTATATAGGGAAAAAGTCACCTAAAAATGATACATTTTTGACTCTTTACACATTTGACACTTATATAGAGAAAAAGTCACCCAAAAAAGACACATTTTTGACTTTTTACACATTTGACACTTTATAGTGGGCGCGCAACGCGCGCCCACTATATAGGGAAAAAGTCACCTAAAAATGACACATTTTTGAATCTTTACACATCTGACACTTTATAGTGGGCGCGCAACGCGCGCCCACTATATAGAGAAAAAGTCACCTAAAAATGACACATTTTTGACTTTTTACACATTTGACACTTTATAGTGGGCGCGCAACGCGCGCCCACTATATAGAGAAAAAGTCACCTAAAAATGACACATTTTTGACTTTTTACACATTTGACACTTTATAGTGGGCGCGCAACGCGCGCCCACTATATAGGGAAAAAGTCACCTAAAAATGACACATTTTTGACTTTTTACACATTTGACACTTTATAGTGGGCGCGCAACGCGCGCCCACTATATAGGGAAAAAGTCACCTAAAAATGATACATTTTTGACTCTTTACACATTTGACACTTATATAGAGAAAAAGTCACCCAAAAAAGACACATTTTTGACTTTTTACACATTTGACACTTTATAGTGGGCGCGCGTTGCGCGCCCACTATATAGGGAAAAAGTCACCTAAAAATAACACATTTTTGACTTTTTACACATTTGACACTTTATAGTGGGCGCGCAACGCGCACCCACTATATAGGGAAAAAGTCACCTAAAAATGACACATTTTTGAATCTTTACACATCTGACACTTTATAGTGGGCGCGCAACGCGCGCCCACTATATAGAGAAAAAGTCACCTAAAAATGACACATTTTTGACTTTTTACACATTTGACACTTTATAGTGGGCGCGCAACGCGCGCCCACTATATAGAGAAAAAGTCACCTAAAAATGACACATTTTTGACTTTTTACACATTTGACACTTTATAGTGGGCGCGCCCACTATATAGGGAAAAAGTCACCCAAAAATGACACATTTTTGACTCTTTACACATTTGACACTTTATAGTGGGCGTGCAACGCGCGCCCACTATATAGGGAAAAAGTCACCTAAAAATGATACATTTTTGACTCTTTACACATTTGACACTTATATAGAGAAAAAGTTACCCAAAAAAGACACATTTTTGACTTTTTACACATTTGACACTTTATAGTGGGCGCGCAACGCGCGCCCACTATATAGGGAAAAAGTCACCTAAAAATGACACATTTTTGACTTTTTACACATTTGACACTTTATAGTGGGCGCGTGTTGCGCGCCCACTATATAGGGAAAAAGTCACCTAAAAATGATACATTTTTGACTCTTTACACATTTGACACTTATATAGAGAAAAAGTCACCCAAAAAAGACACATTTTTGACTTTTTACACATTTGACACTTTATAGTGGGCGCGCAACGCGCGCCCACTATATAGGGAAAAAGTCACCTAAAAATGACACATTTTTGAATCTTTACACATTTGACACTTTATAGTGGGCGCGCAACGCGCAACGCGCGCCCACTATATAGGGAAAAAGTCACCTAAAAAAGACACATTTTTGACTTTTTACACATTTGACACTTTATAGTGGGCGCGCAACGCGCGCCCACTATATAGGGAAAAAGTCACCTAAAAATGATACATTTTTGACTCTTTACACATTTGACACTTTATAGTGGGCGCGCTACGCGCGCCCACTATATAGGGAAAAAGTCACCTAAAAATGACACATTTTTGACTTTTTACACATTTGACACTTTATAGTGGGCGCGCCCACTATATAGGGAAAAAGTCACCCAAAAATGACACATTTTTGACTCTTTACACATTTGACACTTTATAGTGGGCGCGCAACGCGCGCCCACTTTATAGGGAAAAAGTCACCACATTTGACACTTAAAGTGTCAAATGTGTAAAGAGTCAAAAATGTGTCATTTTTGGGTGACTTTTTCCCTATATAGTGGGCGCGCCCACTATAAAGTGTCAAATGTGTAAAAAGTCAAAAATGTGTCATTTTTAGGTGACTTTTTCCCTATATAGTGGGCGCGCTACGCGCGCCCACTATAAAGTGTCAAATGTGTAAAGAGTCAAAAATGTATCATTTTAGGTGACTTTTTCCCTATATAGTGGGCGCGCAAGTCAAAAATGTGTCATTTTCAGGTGACTTTTTCCCTATATAGTGGGCGCGCCCACTATAAAGTGTCAAATGTGTAAAAAGTCAAAAATGTGTCATTTTTAGGTGACTTTTTCCCTATATAGTGGGCGCGCAAGTCAAAAATGTGTCATTTTCAGGTGACTTTTTCCCTATATAGTGGGCGCGCCCACTATAAAGTGTCAAATGTGTAAAAAGTCAAAAATGTGTCATTTTTAGGTGACTTTTTCCCTATATAGTGGGCGCGCGTTGCGCGCCCACTATAAAGTGTCAAATGTGTAAAAAGTCAAAAATGTATCATTTTAGGGTGACTTTTTCCCTATAAAGTGTCAAATGTGTAAAGAGTCAAAAATGTATCATTTTTAGGTGACTTTTTCCCTATATAGTGGGCGCGCCCACTATAAAGTGTCAAATGTGTAAAAAGTCAAAAATGTGTCTTTTTTGGGTGACTTTTTCCCTATATAGTGGGCGCGCAAGTGTCAAACGTGTAAAAAGTCAAAAATGTGTCATTTTTGGGTGACCTTTTCCCTATATAGTGGGCGCGCCCACTATAAAGTGTCAAATGTGTAAAAAGTCAAAAATGTATCATTTTAGGGTGACTTTTTCCCTATATAGTGGGCGCATGTTTCACGCCCACTATAAAGTGTCAAATGTGTAAAAAGTAAAAAATGAGTCAAAAATGTGTCATTTTTGGGTGACTTTTTCCCTATATAGTGGGCGCGTGTTGTACACCCACTATAAAGTGTCAAATGTGTAAAAAGTCAAAAATGTGTCATTTTCAGGTGACTTTTTCCCTATATAGTGGGCGCGCCCACTATAAAGTGTCAAATGTGTAAAAAGTCAAAAATGTGTCATTTTCAGGTGACTTTTTCCCTATATAGTGGGCGCGCCCACTATAAAGTGTCAAATGTGTAAAAAGTCAAAAATGTATCATTTTAGGGTGACTTTTTCCCTATATAGTGGGCGCGCAACGCGCGCCCACTATAAAGTGTCAAATGTGTAAGAAGTCAAAAATGTGTCATTTTCGCGTTGCGCGCCCACTATAAAGTGTCAAATGTGTAAAAAGTCAAAAATGTATCATTTTAGGGTGACTTTTTCCCTATATAGTGGGCGCGCAACGCGCGCCCACTATAAAGTGTCAAATGTGTAAGAAGTCAAAAATGTGTCATTTTCGCGTTGCGCGCCCACTATAAAGTGTCAAATGTGTAAAAAGTCAAAAATGTGTCATTTTCGGGTGACTTTTTCCCTATATAGTGGGCGCGCAACACGCGCCCACTATAAAGTGTCAAATGTGTAAAAAGTAAAAAATGAGTCAAAAATGTGTCATTTTTGGGTGACTTTTTCCCTATATAGTGGGCGCGTGTTGTGCACCCACTATAAAGTGTCAAATGTGTAAAAAGTCAAAAATGTGTCATTTTCAGGTGACTTTTTCCCTATATAGTGGGCGCGTGTTGCGCACCCACTATAAAGTGTCAAATGTGTAAAGAGTCAAAAATGTGTCATTTTTGGGTGACTTTTTCCCTATATAGTGGGCGCGCAACACGCGCCCACTATAAAGTGTCAAATGTGTAAAGTCAAAATTGTGTCATTTTCGGGTGACTTTTTCCCTTTATAGTCACCCAAAAATGACACATTTTTGACTTTTTACACATTTGACACTTTATAGTCGGTGCACAACACGCGCCCACTATATAGGGAAAAAGTCACCCGAACATGACACAATTTTGACTTTACACATTTGACACTTTATAGTGGGTGCGCAACACGCGCCCACTATATAGGGAAAAAGTCACCTAAAAATGACACATTTTTGACTTTTTACACATTTGACACTTTATAGTCGGTGCACAACACGCGCCCACTATATAGGGAAAAAGTCACCCGAACATGACACAATTTTGACTTTACACATTTGACACTTTATAGTGGGTGCGCAACACGCGCCCACTATATAGGGAAAAAGTCACCTAAAAATGACACATTTTTGACTTTTTACACATTTGACACTTTATAGTCGGTGCACAACACGCGCCCACTATATAGGGAAAAAGTCACCCAAAAATGACACATTTTTGACTTTTTACACGTTTGACACTTGCGCGCCCACTATATAGGGAAAAAGTCACCCAAAAAAGACACATTTTTGACTTTTTACACATTTGACACTTTATAGTCGGTGCACAACACGCGCCCACTATATAGGGAAAAAGTCACCCGAACATGACACAATTTTGACTTTACACATTTGACACTTTATAGTGGGTGCGCAACACGCGCCCACTATATAGGGAAAAAGTCACCTAAAAATGACACATTTTTGACTTTTTACACATTTGACACTTTATAGTCGGTGCACAACACGCGCCCACTATATAGGGAAAAAGTCACCCGAACATGACACAATTTTGACTTTACACATTTGACACTTTATAGTGGGTGCGCAACACGCGCCCACTATATAGGGAAAAAGTCACCTAAAAATGACACATTTTTGACTTTTTACACATTTGACACTTTATAGTCGGTGCACAACACGCGCCCACTATATAGGGAAAAAGTCACCCAAAAATGACACATTTTTGACTTTTTACACGTTTGACACTTGCGCGCCCACTATATAGGGAAAAAGTCACCCAAAAAAGACACATTTTTGACTTTTTACACATTTGACACTTTATAGTGGGCGCGTGTTGCGCGCCCACTCTATAGGGAAAAAGTCACCCGAAAATGACACATTTTTGACTTTTTACACATTTGACACTTTATAGTGGGTGCGCAACACGCGCCCACTATATAGGGAAAAAGTCATCCAAAAATGACACATTTTTGACTTTTTACACGTTTGACACTTGCGCGCCCACTATATAGGGAAAAAGTCACCCAAAAAAGACACATTTTTGACTTTTTACACATTTGACACTTTATAGTGGGCGCGTGTTGCGCGCCCACTATATAGGGAAAAAGTCACCCAAAAATGACACATTTTTGACTTTTTACACATTTGACACTTTATAGTGGGTGCGCAACACGCGCCCACTATATAGGGAAAAAGTCATCCAAAAATGACACATTTTTGACTTTTTACACGTTTGACACTTGCGCGCCCACTATATAGGGAAAAAGTCACCCAAAAAAGACACATTTTTGACTTTTTACACATTTGACACTTTATAGTGGGCGCGTGTTGCGCGCCCACTATATAGGGAAAAAGTCACCCGAAAATGACACATTTTTGACTTTTTACACATTTGACACTTTATAGTGGGTGCGCAACACGCGCCCACTATATAGGGAAAAAGTCACCCAAAAATGACACATTTTTGACTTTTTACACGTTTGACACTTGCGCGCCCACTATATAGGGAAAAAGTCACCCAAAAAAGACACATTTTTGACTTTTTACACATTTGACACTTTATAGTGGGCGCGTGTTGCGCGCCCACTATATAGGGAAAAAGTCACCTGAAAATGACACATTTTTGACTTTTTACACATTTGACACTTTATAGTGGGTGCGCAACACGCGCCCACTATATAGGGAAAAAGTCACCTGAAAATGACACATTTTTGACTCTTTACACATTTGACACTTTATAGTGGGTGCGCAACACGCGCCCACTATATAGGGAAAAAGTCACCTAAAAATGACACATTTTTGACTTTTTACACATTTGACACTTTTTAGTGGGTGCGCAACACGCGCCCACTATATAGGGAAAAAGTCACCTAAAAATGACACATTTTTGACTTTTTACACATTTGACACTTTATAGTGGGTGCGCAACACGCGCCCACTATATAGGGAAAAAGTCACCCAAAAATGACACATTTTTGACTTTTTACACGTTTGACACTTGTGCGCCCACTATATAGGGAAAAAGTCACCCAAAAAAGACACATTTTTGACTTTTTACACATTTGACACTTTATAGTGGGCGCGTGTTGCGCGCCCACTATATAGGGAAAAAGTCACCCGAAAATGACACATTTTTGACTTTTTACACATTTGACACTTTATAGTGGGTGCGCAACACGCGCCCACTATATAGGGAAAAAGTCACCCAAAAATGACACATTTTTGACTTTTTACACGTTTGACACTTGCGCGCCCACTATATAGGGAAAAAGTCACCCAAAAAAGACACATTTTTGACTTTTTACACATTTGACACTTTATAGTGGGTGCATAACACGCGCCCACTATATAGGGAAAAAGTCACCTAAAAATGACACATTTTTGACTTTTTACACATTTGACACTTTTTAGTGGGTGCACAACACGCGCCCACTATATAGGGAAAAAGTCACCTAAAAATGACACATTTTTGACTTTTGACACATTTGACACTTTATAGTGGGTGCGCAACACGCGCCCACTATATAGGGAAAAAGTCACCCAAAAATGACACATTTTTGACTTTTTACACGTTTGACACTTGTGCGCCCACTATATAGGGAAAAAGTCACCCAAAAAAGACACATTTTTGACTTTTTACACATTTGACACTTTATAGTGGGTGCATAACACGCGCCCACTATATAGGGAAAAAGTCACCTAAAAATTACACATTTTTGACTTTTTACACATTTGACACTTTATAGTGGGTGCATAACACGCGCCCACTATATAGGGAAAAAGTCACCCAAAAAAGACACATTTTTGACTTTTTACACATTTGACACTTTATAGTGGGCGCGCCCACTATATAGGGAAAAAGTCACCCAAAAATGACACATTTTTGACTTTTTACACATTTGACACTTTATAGTGGGCGCGCCCACTATATAGGGAAAAGGTCACCCAAAAATGACACATTTTTGACTTTTTACACGTTTGACACTTGCGCGCCCACTATATAGGGAAAAAGTCACCCAAAAAAGACACATTTTTGACTTTTTACACATTTGACACTTTATAGTGGGCGCGCAACGCACATTGCGTTTTTTTTGCAAAAAAAAATGACAATCATTTTGCGAAAAAAATGACAATGTATAGTAAGGGTATAATAAGGCGTTTTTTTTGCCCAAAAAAATGACAATCATTTTTGTGAAAAAAATGACAATGTATAGTAAGGGTATAATGAGACGGTTTTTTTTTTGCCAAAAAAATGACAATTGTTTTTTGGTGAAAAAAGTGACAATGTATAGTATAGTAAGGCGTTTTTTTGAAAAAAAAAAAAAAAAAAAGACAATTATTTTTTGGCGAAAAAAATGACAATGTATAGTAAGGGTATAATAAGACGGTTTTTTAAAAAAAAAAAAAATGACAATTGTTTTTTGGCAAAAAAAGTGAGCATGCATAGTATAGTAAGGCGTTTTTTTGCGAAAAAAAAAATGACAATCGTTTTGCAAAAAAAAAATGACAACAAGTAAGGGAATAGTCGGAAGCGCATTTTTCTTTGTCTATGTAATCGTCTATCATCGTCTATCATCCATTTACGCGTGATGCTTCCATGGCTGCGGCCGATGCATTTTGATAGCTTCTGGGTCCTAAAAGGAGACGCATTTAGTCCGGCTGCGGTGAGGCTTGATATTGAACTGGGCCTTGCACAAAAGAGTTTTCAGAATACCTACAATTAAAAATGATTGAGTTGCATGAAGCTGGAAAGGGTCAAAAAAGTATCTCTAAGTAGTACGACGATTATCTATAAATGGAAGAAGGTTGGCACTGTTCTATTCCAGCAAGAATGAGAAGAAAAACTTGCATTGAAACTAGTATTGAAAGCCATATATGGACTGATAATGGGTTCATTTTAAAACGCGCTATGCATTTACTGTATGCAATCTATTGTTACGTGATATGTCATCAGATGATATTATACCCTTTGAGCAGAGTGCAGTTTATAACATGATGCATTAAGTGCCACTCCTTTTTTCCATGGCACTTTGAGGCATATCACTAATGCATTCAATGCGAAGAATCAGTCTTTCTCTAGTGTTGCTCTGGGGATTAATGGAGAATCGAGAGCGAGTGAGCGAGAGAGAACCACTTCCTGTTGCCTTGCCATGTTTCCAGTTGGGTAATACCGCCTGTTTCTCTAACAGTTTGCTTCATTTTCTCTCGCCGCGACGGACGGCTGAAACGAGGATCTGTGGGAACATGGGTGGCAAAATGCGCGAAACGGATTGCTCTCGACTTTAAATGCTTGGATCTGAATATGGGAAAGTATTGTTTTCTGCCCGTACTGCTTCTGATTGGCCCTTGTGCGACTTCCGTTTTAGAAGGTGAGAACGTCTTTCATTTCTCGAGCTCAACGCGACAATGCTGAAGCGCTGACAAAACAATTCCGCCGGGCAACGACGCCTTTCGATTGTTCAAAACTGGAGTTCCTGCGACATGTGCATTTTTTTGGCGGGGGGGGGGTGGGTTGCTCTTTTGAATTGCATTCGGCGCGGCCAGCACTGTGGGGATAGTGGCTAGCGCTACGGTCTCACGGGTTATTGTTCATAACACTGATGCTGCGGATGAATTAGCATTCTGCCGTTTGACTGACACCCACAGGGCGGAGTAAGAAAATGTGCAATGTCGTGCCCAAAGATCCATACATCCAAGTGGGATCGGATACTCAGTTGGTGTGCGAGAGCTTCTGCGTCAACAGTAACGTGTACTGGACGCTGAACGGCAAAGTCGTGGATGAAAGCTGGTCGAGCGCAATCAACTCCACGCATAACGTCGTGACCCTGAAGAACTTCACTCTGCTCAAAGCCACAGTGCGGTGCCACCGCGACCATACCAGTGAAGTACTCGGCGGCACCACCGTCACAACGTACTGTAAGACTCACCACCGGCAACTTTTTTGTTTCCTTATACTGCACCCTGGGGACGATCCAGAAAACGGCTTATGTGGAAAAAGGAACAGTGCTGTAATCCTTCCACTTTCAAATAAACCGCCAGCGAATCGTATAGCAGCGTATATATCGAGATACGTATCGAATCGGCTTTTATTGGAGGGATACACGACCCCATACGCACACACATACACACACACACACACACGTATATGCATATGATGTCGATAAATCATTGGTTAATAATTTACTACATGAATTATGAATAATAATATTTAAAAATGGAGCCCAATACGCAAGCGTTTTCAATGTCAGAGTAAGTCAACTTGGTGTTTAGGAGCTCAGATTTTTGTTGAACCTCCTTTCTGGAATTCTGTAGACAACCTCGCCCCCCCCCCCCCCTCCCCCTCCTGGAGGTGAGCAAAGATAAAATAATTAATGTTGTTTTTTGACAGCAAAACCCACTGAAATTAGCTGCATTTGGCACTACAAAAACGAATCTATTGCGGGTGTACCCGAGCTTTTCACATGCACTTGGGAGCATCGTGCCCAGTTCCCGGAGAAAACAAACTACACTCTACTTATGTGAGTAAAATATTTCCCGCGGGCGATGAAAATAGTCACGTGTGACTAAAAAATGCGCCTTCCTTTTTCGCAGCTCTCGGTCAACCAATTCCCCGTTGGAGTTATGCCGCTCACAACGAATAAGAACATGCACGTCCGAAGATGTGCACCTGTCGGGTCGCGTGAGTCAGACGGGTAAACAAAGTGTTACGGTGAGAGCGAAGACCAAACAATGGGAGGTTGACTCCGACCCTTACGAGATCATCCCCCGGCACATACGTAAGTCGCACGAACGTCGTTGAAAAATGCTTAACGGCATTCGGCTTGATTTGATGTTCACTTATGGTTCTGTTTCTTTAGTGCAAATTAGACGTCCAAAGTTGAACCTGCAGGCCTTCTCTGATCATCTACTGGCTACGTGGACCACAGACAGCACCTCAAAAAAACACAACTGTCAAGTTAAATATAATGAGGTACCGACTCGACTCGAATATGTTCTATGCAGGCCCACTAGTTGAAAAAGGAAATTCTGACAAATATTGCGTTTGTGGAATAAGTGTTCATCCACTCGTTTTTAACCATCTCTGGGGGCGGCCATTTTGTCTTAAAATTGTCGACTTAACATGACATAACACAACCGCTTTCACAGACGCCCCCTCGAAAACATGTCCTTTCGTATGTATTAGGGATGTTTGGGACCACATTTTTCAGACGCAGTACTCAACTCTTGACTTGTGCCAAGTACCGACGCCACCAGTATTTTCGATAGATCAAATCCCCATTTTGTCTTCTGTCGACTTAAAATGACATCACAACCGCTCACCACGCCCAATCACGGCTCAGATTCAGAAAACAGGACAGCCGTGATTGGTCGTGGTGAGCTGTTGTGATGTCATTTGCAGTCGACAGAAGACAAAATGGCCGCCCCCGGAGATGGCTAAAAACAAGTGCATTTTGCTGCTTAACTTATATTCCACAAACGCAAAATTAATCAGAATGCCATGTTTCAACTAGTGGGCTTGCATAGAACATATTCTTGAAAAAAAAAAATGTTTGGGTTTGTGTTTCAGGTTCGCCATAAAAGGAAACCGGAGGTAACGAAAAGTGGTTTAGACACTCGCTTTATTTGTGCTTTCCTTTTTGATGGTGACGAACTATTAAATCAAATTAAAGTGGTGCTTTAACATTAGAGGCAAGTAGTGTAGCGGATTGCGCTGTTCTGGGAAAAAAAAAAAAAAAGGATTCTAAAAGACTATATTCTATAGTACACTGATTCAATTGTGAAATTGAGTGATATAAGTAAATTGTGAGTTCCTTAGTGTGGGGCCATACAGTCAATGATTTTGGTCAAAAAAAAAACTCACTTGTCAAGATGTCAATCACTACGTGCAGTTCTAGTAATTGGTCAGTTACAGCATCTCAGTCACTCCCTCATAATTAATCATAAGCAATCTGTGTCAAGCCAATGATGTCATTAGACTCGATTTTTAAAATGTCACTGTACTTTTTTTTTTGCTGAAAAACATTTGTCTTTCCCCTAGGAGGTGCGCAATAAGTCTTTCGAAGCGGGAGAAAAAGGAAGTATGACCATCAAAAACAGAGAGTCCTGCACTTACTTCAAAGTTTCAGTCCGCTGCGCTTGGGACAAAGCTCCCTGGAGCGAATGGAGCCGGGAGGAAACCGTTCTGAGCAACCTAAACAGTAAGTTCCGGCCGAAAGCGTTTTTCCTTCAAAGTAAAACGCTCAAAACTGTACACTGCCACCATTATCGTATCCCGTCAGAGAATAATATCAAGCTGCGCCTGTGGAGGAAGCTAGCAGAACCCGCCAAAAACGGCACAAGAAAGGTTTATGCCATGTGGACGGTACGGAAGCTTTCCAGTTCATCTCCAAATATTTGCACGTTGCCCCCACAAAACATCTCCTTATAATACGTCACTACTTCTTCACAGGGGATTCCGTCAGCGTGCCAAGGCACATTCACATATTTTATCCAACAGTCTGCCTACAAGGACCACGGGACCCGAGGAAACGACAGTCATACTTTATGCGGGAATTCACCTTGCACTATTATTGTGACTGACGAGGAATACAGAGTGAAGCTCACAGTCTTTCATAACGAGGCCTTGCTGGCACACGACTCGGTTTATGTGCCAGCTGTTGGAGAAAGTGAGTTTTAATGGACTCGATTCATCGATGCTGCTCTGTATTAGGTATAAAATACATATTCGAAGGAAATGAAAACAGCACTGGTTATCGGGTACTTAAAGAGCTTGTCAAGCAAATTCAGTGGTTTCTGAATGCACTGTACGTGTTTGAAGATAAATGATATTACGCAATACGCAATCGCGGCGTTATTGCGTTCCAACTGTCCCGATTTTTTTGGGGGGGGGGGGGGGGGGGGCGTACCTGAAACGTGACAGACATCGGCGTCCGGCCTGAGCTGCCCCTCCACCACTATTTAAGAACCGAGCGCCTTCATTAGCAGCTAGCAGTTATCCGACACATTTGCGACGTGCAGTTAGCTAGCTAGCTATGCCTGCCATAGTTATTATCGCTTCGGATTTGTCGTTATATTTAGTTCTTATTTCATTTGGACTTTTTTTCATTTGGTTTTGATTAGTGTTTAGAGTGGGTTTGTTACTTTTTTTTTTCCTCTTAACATGCTTCATTTTAGTATTAAGTTTTATATATAAATACAAATACAGTACAAATTAACACCCGAAAGCTCATGTGTATTAATTGAAAGAGATGCAGAGACAACTTTTTTTTTTTTTTTTTTTTTTTTTAAAGCACTCTCATTTTTATTTTATTTCATTTCGTTAAGGAAAATGTTTTTTTTTCTCCCCCGCCAGTATTTCATTCGCTTCGGTTAACTACAATAACCTTGCACCCTGAAAATGCATCATCCGTTCAGACAGTCTGCCGGGGTGGCTGCTTTAGAGTGCCTCGTCGTTGCGGCACCTGTAGCACTCTCACTCACTCTTCATTTATCCAATCTTTGATTTATCGGTTTGACTTGTCTTTAGCCGGCCTCCCTCGAGTTGCAAATATGCAAACGTCAACCCGCAACGGTGATATTTTTGTCAGCTGGGACGCTCCTTCTCAGCTTGTCAGCGGTTACATGATCGACTGGACCCACGATGGGCATCGCTACGACTGGAAGGAAAGCAATTCCACCAGCACTACGCTGTCGGGTAGGCGAGAAAAGCGTTCATGGAGGGACTGTAATGATAATAAATGTTTAAAAAAAAAAAAAAAAAAGATCATGTTGGTTGTGTAAAAATTGCTTGACCATTAGTCTAACGTTTCACCAACTAGAATGCATTATTATCGACGGTGCATTAACAGGAAGAAGTCATTGACTCTCGGTGACATCATTGTCGTACGCTACTCTTAATTTTGAAACGTTTATCTTCCTTTCAGGACTTTTGGATAAAAAGCCGTACAACGTCACAGTCACGCCGCTGTTCGGTGACAAGACGGGCCTCGGCACCCAGGCCTTGCAGATCTGCACGTCAGTCTCAGGTTCGAATATATTGTTCAGTAAGTCCCTATGCGTACTTGATGTTTAAATTTGGCTACGCTCTCGACAGCTGCAGCAAATTTCTCCAGCATCGAGGTCACGGTTGGGGACAAAAGCGCCCTTGTGAGATGGGATATGGAGCGCCAGGATGTGTGCGGCAGCATCATTGTCCACTACATTGTTTTCTATGGAACGGGACAGGGAGTAAAGCTCAGTAAGTTCACCTTAGCCACTTGCTGTTCATTTCTTCTAACATATACAAGTTTTTAAACCTTTTTTTTTTTTTTACAATGTGTCCCTTCCAGATATGACAGTGAATGCTACAAAACGGGACATTCTTTTGAAGGATCTGATTCCCTACACCCAATACAGCATGTACGTCAGGGCTGTTGCGCTAAGTGGCTCTATTGAAAGCAACGTAAGGCACTTTAATACAAAACGATTTGGTAAGTAACTTTGTCATCGTTTCTCATGTTGGTGAGTGATGGGAAACTACTTGACCTCTTGTCTGTTTGTCCCTTTGCTTATTTGGTAAAGACACGGAATCCCCTTAAACTCGATTTACTTGCTAATGACGCACCGGCACCAGTGTGAGTCATGGGGTTAAAAAAAAAAGGGAAGAGTGGGTGACAGGCCGGCTATAAAAAAAAAAAAAAAGGAAGAGTGGGTGACAGGCCGGCTATAAAAAAAAACAAAAAAACGACGTCCCTTTTCAAACGCTGAGTTTTTGTACTATAAAAAAATTCGACCAAGATAAATCATTTCAGAACGTTTTCTGTCATTCATGCGAATTACAGTAGAACCTTTACGAAACTTGTTTGAAATCTTTTTCGAGAGGGGAATTTCAAATAAACAACTGAAATAATGTGGTTGCACGAGGGCGCACACCCTTTTATAATCAATCAGTTTCAGACGTTTCAGAGTCAGCACACAACTACCACCGCTTTGTGCCTCTGATTAACCCGAAATAAAGTTCAGCTGTTCAAGTAGGCTTATATCAGAAGCTTGAAGGTTTTGTGCTAGCACTTATGGGGATTTCGAATTTCTTGCCTAAAGGTTCATGGGCCTATAAGTAGGTGTTAGCGCAAAACTTTCAGGAGACACACTAGAACAACTGAACTTTATTTGGGATTACGCAATCTGATAAATGTGGTGGATCCGTGCACCACTTGCCCCGAAAGTAATAAATAAATGCCATTATAGAAAAGCTAAAAGTGATTTGTTTTTTTTAGCAGTCGAAGGCAACATAACAAATGTGGTCTTCCTTTGATAGATCCAAGTTTCATCACAAAACTTTGTGTCATCGGAAGCATCATTATAGTCCTGGTGTTATCCGCGGGGTTATGCTGCGCTATACAGTAAGTGTTTTCTATATGTGATAAGAAAAAACGACCAATTGTCCCGTGTTTCTTTAACATGTAGCCGGCTGGGGTTACATTGTTTCCGAAGCTGCTACGACTTCCCAAGTAGCGCTCCGCTTGCCTTACACATAGACAACTGGCGATTTCAACAACAATCGGTCATTAACAAGGCATTTCCCTCCCCGTGTCTTAGGTATAGGAAATTCCTGCAGACGCCTCTTCCGAACCCGGGCCTCAGTTCTGTGGCGCTGTGGCCTTCAGGAGGCCATCAAAAGGTGAATTTAGTAGAATAGTAAAACTGAAGTATTACAGCATATTAAATTGGCAAAAGGTGTCCACAAATGAATCATCTTAAAGTGGGCGAAGTCAACACAAACATTTTTTTTTTTCAAGAATACGTTCTATGCAGACCCACGAGTTGAAATAAGTCTTGCGATCATGTAAGAGACGATTTTACAAGACATGAGCTGTCGTTCAGCGATTTTTTGCCCACCTCGCCATCATGTAACACTTCAGCACATTCTTCAAAAAAGAGGCTTCAAGCTGTTTAGTGACACTCCAAGTCGAGGTTTCCTGTCAAAGTAAACATAAAACAAAGAGAATTACCATTTGTACATTTGAAATTAGCTTAGCCTTTCAATCTGCTATCTTCATGCGAACACTAAATAACATCTATTATGTGGTGCTACAACCGTGTAAGTAATTGATTAAACACAAGCAGTGCAGCAACAGACAACATAATAGTACTCAGTAATATATTCTTTATCCTCTGCAAAGAACAACTAATGTCAGTGCCGTACTGATGAATTGGAAGGAGCTGAGACGTCCCACAGCACAATTACCATTCATGTGACACAATGTGACCAAAAATGCTTCATTCTTTTTAAATGTATGTAATTGTCAATGCTGTGTTTTTATAAAGAACAATATTATTGAGTGTTATTTATTTTATTTTTTTTCCATACAAAAATAAACATTACAAACCCCTGCCCCGTCCACAGGGGATGTTCCCTTTCCGGCTATTCAACTACCCGTCAGAAAGCCTCTGCGCACGCGTCTACATGGAGGAATCCTGGCTCACTTCCACCCCTGATAGCAACCGGGACGAATACGGCATCCCTGCTTTTACCGCAAAGCCGGACGCACACAACGAGAAACCGGATGAAGCCGAAGAGACATTGACTCGGTCTCCTTCCAGAGAATGCACGACTCTGCTCTCTGAGGGCAGCGGTCAATTAAGCCCATACCGAAGCCAGAGTTCTGTCGAAAGCCCCACCCAAAGTACTGGGAAAGATTGTCAGTGTCTCCTTCCAGTCAAACATCAGCAATTGACAGCATCACTCGCCATGTATGTTACTGTGGATATGTTTGAGCAAGACCAGGGCAGGTGAGAAAGACGGAAAACGTTCCATAATATACATTCAAGCTACTATACTATAATGTATCATGTGTGTGGTTTAATGTAATATGCATGCTGAAATGCATGCCGGACTGATCGAAATGTTGTTGTACAGTGATAACAGTGCAGATTATTTTATGCGTGAATTGATTAAAGTGTTGAAAAACTATTAATAGTCCTGTGTGTCCTCTAATTTTATAAAACGGGATTCATGTGTATTTTCCCCCCAAGTACAGGTTGTCTGTCACATGTTCACTTGTAAATGCTCAGACTCTCCAATTTGGGGGGAAAAAACCATGGGATTAACTGAACTCTTCGTTTTATCACTTTAGACAGTGGCTGTCTAACTTTTTACACCAAGTACCACCCAAAAAATATTTAGTGCGTCACATAACGCATAATTTACGGATTTTATAATCAGTGTAGGGCAAGTTCTAAAAAGTAATAAATTACATATTACTAGTTACTTGCATGTGAAAGTGATATTATAATATTGACAATATTATTGTATTTGTAAAAAAAAAAAAAAAAAAGCGGCTATCCTATAAATCTCAAAGCATGGTCTGGGAAAAAAAAGTTGCTGCACAAAATTCAATAAGACAATATAAAACAAAAAGAAAATGCTGTTTCCACTCCTTTTTATTTGCTCATGGTAAATCTGCTGCAACAAGTGCATAGAATGCCACAACAATTTCCCTGAGTTTAGAAGACTCCCTGACAAAAATGTACACATATTTACTGTTCCAAAATTCATCCTATTAGCACAGTTTTATGGAAGTCGGTAATTTGCAGAAAAACATATAAAAGACTCCTTGGGTGCTATCTTGCGGCCGGAAAAATATGTCGACCTGAGGGGAGGAGCCTCCAGAGGATTGTCTACGCTAATGGGAGGGGGGATACTTTGTCGACATCCTTGTGGCATGTATAAGAAATTACAAACCTTTTTTGACTGGCTGTTTTGTGGTTCCGCTCTGCAGCTCCACGCCCAAAGACAATATAGTAAGTCACGCAGTTCAGATCACACTCCTTTCACACTCCTATTCCTTCACTCACCGATGCGTGTCAATTTAGTGCAATAAAAAAAGTTAAGTTTGTCAGTGCTAGTGGTAAAATGCTTTAAAAATAAAAAAAATAAAAATAAGCAGTCCCATGACTTACCATACAATCACAGAAACTTCACATTTAAATATACACATTCATTTACAAGGATGGATTTGGGGTACATTAAACACAGCAAGTACTTATTCTTAAAAAAAATAATGTTTTTTTGTTTTTTTTTAAGCTACAATGTACATTCCTGGTATATACTGTAAGTATATATATGTGTGTGTGTGTGTACACTCACGCATACATTTTTATATACTGTGTGTGCGTGTATATATATATATATATATATATATATATATATATATATATATATATATATATATATATATATATATATATATATACACCAGTATTTGTGTTCTCTTAATTCTACCATTGAGCCAGTTGTATGAAAAGATATTGACTGCACTGAATATGTTCAGATGAGCTTCATGAAATAAGTCATTTCATATGGGTAGAATGATCCAGCTCTATTAAAGATATGAGGTTGTTTCCTGGCCTGCGTATCTTCCGTTGCCATATTTATGCCATCTGAAGATCCATATGGCTGCCGATACGGTGGCAAACACCGCACCCAAAACTACCCCTGCAACAATAGCTGTGCATAAAACAAAACATTTGAATATACATTTCTTTGTCGACCAAAAATAACAAATACAGTTATAGTACCTGTAACAACGTCTGCTTTCTCCAAGAAGCTCTTGTGTTTCCCTTCTGTAAAAATGGCTGACTCTGTTTCTTGGGCAAGATCTTTTAACTGATTCAAGCTAAATTCAGAACCACCCTGAAAGACAAACTTAATATTACACTTGATTTGGCTTAATTGAAGCAAAAAAGTTTATAAAACCCTCAGCTCAAAACCCACCTTACGGTCCCAAACCCGGTGTAATATAAAGTGCTACAGCGCTCGGTCACTAAACAAATTAAATTTGCAAGTCAAGATACTACTGCATCATAGTAGCATAACGGCATTTGACGTATTCCAAAAATATTTATCAAGAAGCTCTTTGCTAAGACAACTTGTAACGTGCGAGCCTAACCCCGCGTTAAATTGTAAATAAACATGCATACAACATGTAATACAAGTCATACTTGTTTGGCTTTGTTGTCCAACTCTTCCTCCATTGTATTGTAACCTGGTGGAGAAAGGGTGACATACAATTAGCATAATCTCAATGTGAATGATGTAGCAGTGTTCTTTTTTTCCCTGTGGGTTCATAAAGTAAGTAAAATGGCCAGTATTACTGTGCGCGCCAAGTGAAATGTTTCATTATTTTATTTACTATAATTTTTATGATTTGATTTTTCTTTTTACATTTTTTTTTTCAAAAATACATTAACACATTTTTATTTTATATATAAAAAACAACCATGAGCATGATTTTTCAAACATAAAAGGTTAGAAAATGTGTTAATTTAGAACATGAATTTCGCATTTTGAACTATTGACATAAACTTTTAAGATGCATCTGTGTAATTAAAACAGAAGAGTAATTTGCATGTTACTAGGAGGATTATAATACTGATTTTAGGTAATGGAGATCAAGTATTACCGTCTTCGGCACTGTCCTGGTTGTAGCCTGATCCAGCGAGGTCTTCAGTCGCGTCACAAAACTAATGCAATGAAGGGAATAATGGTCAAGAAATAAAGACATCAGGCAACAATTCAAATTTTCATAGTAGGGCAATAGAGAAATACATCACGTCTCAGGTGCATGAGCCACCCAACTCAATCTTTATGATATCTTGGATCGTCCCCTCATTTGCATGAGGTCCTCAGTAGTAATTTTAATCACAGAGCATTTGCGTATTTTTTCAGTATCCCGTTGATCTAAGAGGTTAGGTTTGCATTTAGCATGCTGGAACAAATTTCTGAGGATGCAATGTTCCTCAACCAGGTTTGTTTAAGTGGTGAGGCAACATTTCTTGCGCTAGGAAGACTAAACACACATTATGTGTGATGTGGCATATCATTATCACCAGAATTGGTTCATTGTCCTCAATGAAATATCAATTAATGCAAATGTTTACCTTGAACTTGACTAGTTATGCGACCTTCAACAAATATTTTTTCCAGGGAAAATGATACACCACCAAATTTTGGAATGCAGGGAACAGATGGTCCAAATACCCGGCTCACCAAATATAGCAGAAAACCACGCAAGAACGTGGAAACTATGAAAACTCCACCCAGATACTTGTAGGTAGGCCGTAGCGAGATTAGAACCCCAAACCTTCGAACTGTGAGACAGACGCCCTAATGAAAGCACCGTGGTGTGTAGAAATGTTACTTTCGTCTTCAAATTCACGTTAAGAGGTTCACGTCTGTTGTAGAGAAATTTTACTTCCTTCTAAAAACAACAAACATGTAGGTGGTTCGGTCAGACTTACTCTCACATCTCCTAAGAATGCAGAAATTACATAAAGTACCACAGTTGACAAGATACAAGAACTGTATCGAATATCTTTTTAAGATAACACTTTTGACTGACACCTTCATGTAGGTATTATTTTAGCAACGGCTATTGTGTGGTGGTCTGAAGTTGCCTCAGATTATTTCGCTAGACGAGAGGAAAGTGTTACAATCAGTATGACCTAGTACAGCTCTACAGCACTAATAGCACAATATTAAAATATATTGCGTTAGATTAATGCCAGTGTGTGGTCGATACGTACTCAAGTGATTTAAGGAAATGAGAAGAATCTACGAGTACGAAAATGAGGCGTTTAAAAACGTCTCTGAGTCAAGCAAAGTCAATCTTACCGATTTATCGACTGTGAATATGGAGAGCAGAAATAACGTCGTTAACGTTTTCCTCATGTTTAATGCATGGAGAGCAGAGATATTGCTATTTCTATGGCTCATTCTTAGTTATTTTCATCTCTTCTTCTTCGAGTAGTTTTATGGCGGTTGTCAAACAATGCACATTGCCGCCACCTATTGGTCATCACGAACCAACTAATAATACAGACTATAAACTACCAGTACCACCCTAATCAAGTCTTTTCCACTTACATTTAAAAAAAATAAAAAATAAATAAAACACTTTCAGATCATGTTGACACGCGCTATGGAAAGGGATTTTTAGTCTTTAAAATCAAAGACAAAAACGACAAAATGCAGGTCAAATGTTAGAAGAACAGTTTAATCATACATAGTCACAATTCTGCCTCCAAAAAAATGAGTTTGTTTTCTTCATCTAACAGCTGGAAATGTACATAAGGCCACCTGAAAATGTACATGACTTTGACAGTGTGACAAAACTCATATGTTCATATTTATATAATTGACAATATTTTACAATGCTTTTTTGCTTACAAGGTAGTAGCCGTTCCAAAATACAGCCTTTTCTGTACAAAAATATTTGCCATATCCTGTGAGGTCAGCAGACAACTAAAAGGCAGCCTCTGATTTTGAGGATTTGTTTTGTTTGTTTTGCTTTAAAAATCCATTTTTTTCTTTTAAAAGTGTCACACATCAGAAAGACTATCAACAGTGGATGTTACAGCAGCTCCAGTACAAATAAGAGGCTGGCCTTTTCCCATAGGAAATTAAAAACAAAATTACATGCCAGATTGTGAAGCCTTAAACATTTTTCTCTTTAAAACAATACTTGCTCAAATAAAACTGTATACATAATATTCAAAAGGGGGGAAAGGAGTGATGAATATACACACGTCAAAATGCACACTTTTTGCCTTTTTCTCCCCACTAAAATGTAGAAGACATCCCATTTACAGCATAAACAGTTACAAATGTACAACTGTACAGAGGGAATAAAAGCATCACTACAAGTTTGCAAGGCCTGTCAAACACCACTAGACATTTTTTCTCACTTAAGATAATAATGATAATAATAATAATAATAATAATCTTACAATTACCGACTGCACATATACTACATATATTCTACAATTCAAAGAAGCCATCACTACAAGTATTACAGGACAGTTGTAAAGGTTTAGATGGCCCCACCGGCATCCAATCAAAAGAGTTGAAAAATACAAACATTGGAGCATTAAAAATCTGATTTAAAAATCCCTTCTTCCAAGTCCCAGTAATAATTCCATCTCATGTACAATGCTGGGATAAAGCTCCCCTTTACAAATTTTGACTATTCTTAGGTGGTGGGGTGGGAGGTGATTTTCGGTGGGTGGGTGGGGGCCTTTAGTCCATCACAGCGACCGGAAAGCAACAATTAAGAATCACACAAAAAGATGCTACACTAAACTAGTTTTTAAGCAAGAGATGATTATTTACTACACAAAGTTAGCTCAGAGCCGTGTTCATTTCCTACTTAAAACACTACAAAGGATCAAGGGGGGCCAAAAACAAAATTCCACCTGCCACCGCATGCCGCCAATGCCTCTCAGCACATCATTAAATCGTCGCTATGATAGTTTCATTTAAAACCAAGCCCCTGTATAACTTAATACCTTCTCTTGTTAGTACCTGTTACATCGTGTGACCAATGTAAAATGGGGAGCCTCTTTGGGCTCAGCGACTCTCTTTGGGTACCAAAACAACAGACTTTAGGCTGCTGACCGACAAGGTAAACTTCGTTCCGGGGGTGGGGGGCGGGGTACAAGGCAGGGGAAAAAGGCCCCATTTAAAAACACGACCATTGAGTTGTTTCCCCCAGTTCAAGGAAGCAAAAAAGGTCTTTTGAGAAAGACCTGTGGCACCTCACACGTAGCACTCACCTGTGGACAGTGGGATTTGCATTTGTCTGTACTACGCAGTTTGAAATCAGTTACTTTTGCCTGGGGATACTACTGTTTCGCCCTGACATGGGGTCATACGTAAATATTACATTACCTGGACTTAGACAAGTCGGTTTCAAAAGCAAATGGAATTTTGTCACTCAGTTTTAGCTTTTAATAGGTCACTTGCTGGTGTAAATTGTAAGAAGTTTCAGCAAATGTGTTTTGTTTTGTTTGGTTTTTTTTTTACAAAGAATTTACAAGGTAAAAAAAAAAAATATACAATATGAAAACCAGTCAAATACATCAGTTACATATAGTTAACTATGGCCTTGTGCTTTACCTGACAAAATATGCCTGCTGACTTATGCCGCTCATGGTGGGCAAGGGGGTGGGCAATTGGGACCTCACTAGGGGCGGAACAGTGGCAGGTGTCAGTTATCACAGCGGTTTGGGGTGAAATTGACTTTTTTCTTTTTTCTTTTGGTAATTGTCACCCCCCACCAAAAAAAAAAAAAAAAAAAAAAAAAAAACAGCTTGTGAAAAGATCTGAAAATGCTGAGAACCTTCACCTCACTTTGGGGGGGGATCTGTGATGTCGGCTTTGACTACATGAGGCCGTTTGTGGGGCCTCCGATGGGACCCAACTCGGATCCGCTCTTCATGTAGTACTTTTCCAGCTTGGCCAAAATGTGTTTCCCATAAGTGTACTTGCGCAAGGTGGCGATGTGAGGCCGGATCTAAGGGGAAGTGGGGAAATCAGGGGGTCAACAACTGGTCATATTATTATTTTCAAGTCAGCCCACAGATACCAGGACTGAAAAATTTATCTAATTCAAGTCAACATCGTATGGAACCTCTGCTTCATTTCGGTCCGTAGGATTTATTTATTACATGCATATATATGTGTATGTTTACACACTTGTTTGGTAGGATTTGGAGACGCTAAGTGTTTAGCGAGTCAACACCTCTAACTGAAGTTGATAAACACTCTTTCATATTAATGCCTTAGAGTATTATACAAAATAAGGTAATTCATTATGAAGAATCTCTGAAACTGACCAAAATGGCGGACTTACTTTGTCTCAAGTCAAACTTGCAAATTTGCCCGATACTACCTTCACGAGCACACCTACCTTGTGCATGATGATTTTCCGCTGAGCAGGTTCGGCCATGTCGATCATTCTTTGGACAACGTAGTTGGCGTACTGGTCCTTCATCATGGTGTACAGGGCGCTGTGGGGGCCGTCCTTCTGGCAGCACACCTCGTCGATCAGAAGAGCTCTCTCGGAACGCGAGGAGTGGATCACGCACTTCTCCACAACGTTGCTGATGGGAAAAAGACATGACGGTGACACAGTAATTAGCACTTGGAGAACAAGACACGCCAGAGAATTTGGACTTTCAATTTTTGCTCTGAGTAAAATCACAGTTTTCGAGGTACGCATGTTTTTCTGCGCAACCAAAATTGAGACTGAATTAAAATCAGTGTATGAATGAAATCAGTTATAAAATCTAGAATGGTATGAATATGTTGTGGCGACTTACCTTGCAAATTTATGCTGGCTCAGAAGAAGGACTTTCCCACGCACTTCTGCAACGATCTTGCTCTTGTCTTCCGGTCTACCGTGCTCCAAAACATGCTGAATTACGTAGTTACCGTACTGATCCTGCAAAGGGCGGGGGGGGGGGGGGGGGGGGGGGGGGGGGAGGGGGCAACGTATGTGCAAGATCAATGATTTTCTCAAATTCATTACGAGGAAGTCCCGTGACACCCATTCGCCTGACACTCGTGCACTAGATTGAACCGGTGAGGTCGGTAACGAGGTAGATCATGCATGGTCAGGGCGGAAAGATAAATGAAACACCCCCAAGTTGACAATGATGTCATCACTGCAGAAGGTCAGACAAAACAGATGCTGCTGGTTTGCAAAAGGACTGCGCCGGCAACAAAACCAGCAGCATCTTTGCCCCTTCGGAAAATGGGTGATGGACAGTTACGGGATGAGTTAGGTTAGGTGTGAGAGGAAAGGAGACAACACCACCGATTTGTTCCACCTGCCCTAATCGTTCAAATTTGCTCTCAAATGCATTTCCTGTCAAGTCTGCTCACTTTCACCTGCGTCAGTTTTGCAAGCCAATTGTTTCAATTCAAGCGGCGTTTGAGGTCTTTGGGGATCATTTATCAAAGGAGTAAGCTCAGAAGCACCAGATTAAACAGGAGACGCTGTGGGCAAACGAGGATCATCGGACAGAAGGGAAGCCTCGTGAATCCTCTGTGGCATTAAGTGAGAAAGTGGAAAGGCAAGAAGGAGGGGGGAAAAGAAAAAAAAAAAAATAAAATAAAATAAAAAAAAAAAAAAAAAAAACAACGGCAGATTAGGGACCCCGAAAAGTTGAGAACTCCATCTATTTTACCATTAAAATTATTAGAAGAGGGAAGAAAAGAAGGGAAAGAAAACACGGACATCCTTGAGAGAGAGGCAAATTGCGCTGACCTTGAACAGTGCATCACGGGACACTGTATAATATGTTTTGGGTGTCATCTCCAATGATACGCCTTGATATTTCTGGATGGAATAGGTGAAGGGGGGGTGGGGGAGGGTGGATGTTTGAATATTCATGTCAGATGTAATGAAAGCTAACACAGCACAAATACACATTTTATTTTTTTTTTTTTTTACATTTAGCAAACACACTGACTAGGAGGCTAAAATATGAAATGTTGGAGAAATGCACATACACAAGCACAACAATGATGAGACACAATCTGGGAACAAAGACAAAACGAAAAAATGCATCTGCAATTTGACATGGTGTTGCACGAGATACCGGTACCGTACTGTGATTTTTCTGCATCAAAAACGGCTCGATACCTTTTTTTTTTAAATACCAGTATTTGAAAAAAACAAACAAACAAACAAATAGTTTTCTGAAGCTGAGCTATTTTAGATTTTCGTCGAGGTACCGTTTCGTTACCGGTATCAAAGTACTTTATGCAGGTATAGTGCTGAAGTCAAAATGTTGGCATCTTGACAACCTAGTGGACGTTCTTACCTGACCCAGTTGCTCAGAGTGCTGATGCAGCTCTTCCAGTATTGGCAAAGTCTGCTCCTGGGTGCAGTGCTCCAGAATCCTTTGGATGACTCTACAGCCATAAGGGTGCGTGGACAGGACAAAAACCTGCAAAAACAGCCGTAGGAAAACACTTTTTTTTTTTTGACATCCATTTTTAGCCGCTTTTCTAGTTCAAAGGGTATCCCCTGCTTACAGAAAAAATATTTCTACGAACAGAAATTTAAGTGTAGCGCAATAAATATTTTTTTCTAATAATCACCAAACACACACCAAAGCAAAATAATCTCAATAATGAGAAATTCTATTCCTGCTTGACGTGTGGTTCAGTTTATTTCAAGCGGACGACACACGCGATGATCAATTGAGGCAAGGCACCCGTTCCAGCTGAGATTACGACCCTTCATTTTGTCTTCATTGATACAATACTGTACACATACCTGGCCTTGGAAGGCATCTATAATGAACTGGAGAGCTTGAGGCTGGACACACTCAATGCACTTCTGCACCACATGGTTTCCATTCTGGTCCTTCACGCACTTTAAAACATGGCCATCCAGCTCACGGACAATGTCACTCTGAAACCAAAACATATTTGCAAGGAAAAGCTGAGACCTTTCACATTGACTGCGTTGAAATGAAAGCCTCACATCTGAGTGTGAAAAAAAATAAATAAAAAATACGCCAATCAAAACAAGCCAACAGATTTGGAAGAAAATCGCACTTACAATTACCTGCTGGTCAGAAGAAATGGACTCCAGGGCTTTCTGGATGACCCGGCACCCATACATCTGTAAAGCCAGCGGGAGGACATGGCCGCGGATACGAGTTGCCAAAGCCAGCTTCTGGTCCGCGCTTCCAAACTGCAACACAAGGAAACGCAACATCCGAAATCTGACAGGACTACAAAGCAAGTCACGAATAAATCAATAACGTCGTCAAGCCCTACCTCAAAGAACTTCTGGATGACATAGTTTCCAAACACATCAGTCATCAGCTGGTACGCTGCTTGTAGAATCTCTCCGAAAACCATCTGTCTCTCAGCGGGACTGGCCCTCTCCAGCTTCTGCTGTATGAACCTGTGAGAAGAAAAAATGCCATCAAAAAAAATATATATATATTTTTTTTTATCTGCATCAAACCCATTTGTTGTAGAGAAAATAGCTGAACGGCAATTCCCAAAACCAGGCTCGTTTCCCAAACCTTGATCCATGCTGGTCTTGAGAGAACTCCACCATGTGTCCAGGCAAGTCTCGGAGCTGAAGGTTCGGGAAGCGGTTGTTCCTAAAGTCCTCCAGCAGGCGGCTGCGGCCGGACGGCATCACGTCCGAGCGACTGTAGCGGGGCCGAGACGGTGGGAAGAGCTGGCTGCTGGAATTAAATAGGCTGGACGTCCCGCCGGCGCTGCGGTACTTGGCTTCAGCTCCAGGTGCCGCAGAGATGTAACGCCCGCTGCCGTTCGTCAAGCCTCCTGGAATGACAGGAAAATAGTCATCACCATGAAATGGAAATAGTCGGGCATGACCTCTGTATACAAAAAAAAAAAAAAAAAAACGGTTGAGATTTTGTAATACAGGGTGCCGCGAAAATGTTTTGCATCATTCTGTAGTCAATGTGAATACTGGCAGATACCTATGGAAAAAGTTGATAGTTCTGCATTAGCTAATTATGAGAAAGCATTAACCTGATCAGTGTAGTTGAATAAATGAAAAATCAATAATTGCTAATTGTGAAATAATAACTAGGCCCGGACGGGTGTTGATTCCGATATTTGGCAGAATAGAATTCAGATAACAGTAATCGGCTGATTAAAAGGGAAAAAAAAGATTTTTAAAATTTTTTTTTTATTTTGCCCATTTTTGTATTTTAAAGCTAATCAGTCAGGCCCTACTAATGCCATTACTAAACGTAATTGGAACAAATTAATTTTTTTCACAAGTGCGTATCAAACTGGTAGCCCTTTGTATTAATCAGTAACCAAGAAGTATTTCAACTTCAAAAAGCTGGGTGGCCCCTGGACTAGGGCATGAAGTTATTCATATTGAAATGATCAAATATTTTGGAACACCCTTACATAACAGAGCAGAGAATTATTGGATGGAACCTCTACATTCAAACAACTCCCGATCTTATGGAAATTAGCTGGTCACTGTCAATGATGGAAACGCCACTGGGCTTGAGGCGTGAAACACAATCTCCGATTAATTCTACGATAGAACAAAAAAAATGCTCTCACCGAGGTGAAGGCTGGAGGAGGACCCGTGAGAGGAGGGCAGAGAAGGTGGGGGGGTGAGAGGCGAGTGGCCGGGGGTGAGTCCGATGGGGCTGGGTGAGGAGGAGTAACCCAGGCTGTTGTAAAAGGGCTGGCCGATGGGAGTTAAACTGCTGCTGCCGCGCTTGTAAAGATCAGAACTTGTCAACAGGGAGTCCCTGCGAGACACACTGCTACTTGTCGAGCTCGATACTACAACGAGAAGGAGAGGGACGTTGTAGTAAGAGCAAAGGTGAAAACGTCACAAGCAACGCGACGCGGCGGTTTGCCGACTGACCCGAAGAGCCGAATCCTCCGAGGGCAGACGCCAGACCCACGCCGAGCGAGCTGCCGGTGCTGCTGAAGCCCAGCGAGGAGCTCTGCGGCGGGGGCGGAGCAGACGCATGCGAGAAAAGCGAGCTGCTCTGAGAGGTGTTGGGGACCGAGCCCGAGCCGTAGAAGGAACTCGACTGCAGGCCGCTGCTCTGCGGGGGAGCCTGCTGCTGCTGTGGCTGAGGTTGGGGCTGGGGCATGGAGCGGTACATGCCGTTTGCCGGAGGACCCGACATGTTGCTACCGGAACCTGACGCAGACACTGCAGCTGCTGGTCGGAGGAAGCAAAGCGGGTGATGAGGCACAGGAAAAGCTTGTCTTTAAACTTGCTTGTTTAATGTTCAATCGCTGGCCCTTTTCCTCAGGGGTCTAACCGGGGGGGGAAAAAAGTGTGTAATAGAGGAAGTAGAGCAACATAAATCCTACGAGTAGGCCAGAGTTGATTGGGACCAAACCCTACATAAATATTGGATGTCAAATCTTATCCATGTAATAAACCGCAGTCCAGACCATAAACTCAATCCTAGGTACCACTTATCAAGATGTTGACAATGCTCTAGATTTACTTACCAGCCTGTGCTGCTGCAGGATTGATGAGGAGAGGCGTTTGGACTAAACGAACTGGCCCACCGAGGCCGGTTCGAGCACTGGGGCCCATCACCAGTGCCCCGGTCTGGTCGTAGTAAGCTGCAGGGGCCAACACCTGATAACCTGTGCGGGGGCGCGAGGAAGCAAATTTGTCAAAATGGAAGCTGCATTTTGCACGCCGTAGTGCTGATGAGCACATGCACCAACCGGGCATTCCTGTGTATGCAAGCGCCGGGTTTGCAGCGGCAGCTGCTGCAGCCAGAGATTCCTGCTGACTTTGTTGACCTTGACCGGGCGTAAGAGGACGCTGGTTGTTTCCTGTGCGCATTACCTGTAGGTATGAAGGTTCGTGTCATAAAAACGCCGTGGTAACTTATCTACAAGGCAAAACTAGTTTAAAGCTCCATTCCTGGGAATTGTGTGAGGGAGCTTTGTGAGCTTTATGTTGCAATTGAAGCAATCAATCGAAATTCAACTACAATCACGATTATTACACTCCACGATTACAAAATTGGCATAATCGTAAAACATGATTATTAATATTCTTTGATAACCAACGGACTATGTTTGTTTACACAAGGGAATCATACTTGAATTTATACAGTTGCACCTTTTTTTTAAAAAATGTTATAATAAATTTTATTTGGTCGAAAAGGAACTTACTTACATTTATCTGTCGTTATATTTTTTATGTTTAAACATTTTCTTGTTTTGTACCCAAAAATAAATGATCGTGATTTCAATTATTACCAAAATAATCATGATTCCTACTTTTTGCCCCATAATCGAGCAGCCCTACATACAGGTACAGCGCGGCTGCTTTTATGTAGGCACTTTTGCGTTCTTGCCATGGCACTCACTAGTGCAGAGGCAGTTAATTAAACGTAAAATGGCCACATCATGTTTACCTGAGGTTGGCCTGGCCCTGGTCCCTGATTGGATGCTTGCTGATTAGCAGAGTGATTGGCAGTGGATGCGGCTTGCTGCTGGAAAAGGTTGGCTGGGTACACACCCCAAGGAACACCATAATATTGCGGCGGAACCACCGTGGGTCCTGTAAGGGGGAAATAAAATAACACTGTAGTGAGTTCATATTGCTCACCGTTCCAAAACGTTATACATGTGACCAATTTGAAAAGACCAGACAAGGCGTGTCATGTGATCACCTGCAAGAGTAGCTGCTGCTGCTAACCCTGCTGCGGTGTATGGATCAGCTCCAGGGGGTGCAGCATTGATGATGTAAGGGTTTGGCACAAATGCAGGAGCAAGGCCAGCTAAGTCAAGTTAAAGAAAATAAACAGATGAACAGCAAGGTTAATTGCAATTCCTACATTTTTTTTTAAATCTCTAAATGACTAAAATACATTTGAGTTCACTACAGTTACAATAATGAGCACCACAAATATTATGATCTGACAGACAAGTAAAATTGGCAAATTATAAAATGTAAACACAGCAATAGAACCTTTTTTATATCTGCCAGTGTAATTATCATTTTTTGTAAATCGGAAATTTTGTGGGGGGATTTCTTCCCATTTATAACACAGAAGAAGGCAGACATTTCTCTGTCCACCAGTTAGTTGACACCAGCCTCGTGCTGTGCGACACAGAGCACAAATCTCCTCCTTCACTTGGCCGCTTACTGCTGGATCTTCTGTTAGGACTTTGCAACTATTCGACTGGATTGTTTTAAGAGTAAAATGTGTAAAGCGCATTGCTTGGTGGAAACAACACACTTCAGGTACTGTATTTGTATCAGTTACTTTGGTCTCCTCTTTGCATTGTTTAACAATGGGGGGAAAAAAAAAATACAACAAAAATACCAACCAAATTTAACTCAATGTAAATTACTCTATAGAATCAGGGGAAAAAACTTGGACGACACCATGAAGACGGAATAACATCCTGTTAGGTAAGTTACCGAGGTGCTGCTGTTGAGCCGCTGCCAGGGCATACTGTTGCTGCTGGGCCGCTGTGAGCTGCTGAACCGTGAGGGGATTTGACCGCTGGAATAACTGCAAATGGACCAAAGAGCTTTCAGAGCCTGCTGCAAACTTACAATTACCAGTCCTTCGTTCCGAAACCACACCTGCTGCTGTGAGCTGTAGTCAAACAACCCCACCGGGGTCCCGGAGGAGTCCACCTGAATCTGGTTCCCTGCATACTCAAACTGGAGGGATTCTACACCGGCTTGTTGCTCCATGCCACCCATGTTCTGGGCTTCCTGGTTCTGAAAGTCCTCCACTGGGCCCTTGTTGTGGTTCTGTTGTTGTAAAGCATGAGCGTGGGCGTGGGCGTGGGCGTGGGCATGGGCGTGGGCGTGGGCGTGGACATGGTGCTGGGTCATCATCTCCAATCCTGTCTGGTTTGGGCCCATCCTCTCCACAGCCTCAGTTGGAGAAGCTTGACGGCTTCCCGGAGTTGGACTGAAGGGCATATAAATCCCGTTAGGACATGAGTCTTCGGGGCTTAGTTAGAAATATTACAAGCCTATCAAAAGGTTGGATATTTTGCCAACGTCTTTAAAAAAAAAAAAAAAAGAAAGAAAAGAAACATACTTAAAGTCTTTGCAGTCTCTGTCCATGCCGTTTAGTAAACTTCTTCCGTTGGCTTTTGCGGAATCACCGTCATCCCCCACCTTCATCTCTGGGCTCTTGTCTTCCTCAAAAGGAGAGACTTTCTCAGGGCCATCATTTTTCTCTCTCCCGTCCTGGTCCGTATCGCCTGCACCCTGTATTAGTAATAACACAAGGTAAGTCCAGGTGGCACGAAGGCGAGAATTTAGGGGATGTGGGTACAATCCAATTGCTACGCACTTGGGGCGAGTTAAATAAAACATGTTATTTAAGTGGCTCCTAGCATTTTTGGTTTTGAACAGTATTTGATATGAAAACAAAAAAGGCATGTTCGTGGCATTTGCAAGACATAATGGCATTATATAGTATGGAAAGTAGAATAACTTCAAATTTGCAAATGTATTTCAATAAATGTGTGGAAAGTAGAATAACTTCAAATTTGCGAGTGTATTTCAACTCACATAGCCGCCATTCCTGTAACGGGCATCCATCTTGTCGCCGGGAGAGGAACTCAGGACGTACTCCACCATGCTCACACCCAAGCCGCCGCCCTCCGAGCGAGGCGAGAGCACAGAGTTGGCGTCGCCGTTCCCGTGGAAACCCTGACCTGGCCGTCGCTGGACCATAATTGGCTGGGAGACTGAATGGTCTAAAGAAAAGGCTGGCATCAAACATCTTCAAAGCTAGCCATAAAAACTTAGCGGATGAATACAAATCGTATTTATTTTACATTCTTTACACACGTCTGTAATCAAAATAAAAAAATGGCATTAAGGTGTGAGTGACTCACGTGATGCCCCCCATGCATTGTCCCTCCACTCCTCTCCAAGAAGCATTCCTTTTCTTCCATCCTTCGCCAGTTCGTCGGAATCCCACAGCTTTTTTGCTGGCAAAAGCTTCAAATTTAAAAAATGAGATGAATCTATGCCATAGAATTGAGTAGTTATTACGATTACAAAAAGGTCCTACCTCTCCCATTCCTCTTGACTCCAAAGCAAGAGCTTGAAAGTCGTAGTTCATTTCATCCACAGCACGGACCTGAGACACAAAGGAACACAAATGTTTACACATGCATTAGCAACATATTTTTTCAATTTGAGCTGCTCACTAATAATCATTTTAATAATCAATTAATGTCAATTATTTCTTTGATTCATTGAGGAATCATATAAAATGTCCATCCCTTCATTATACAAAAACAGGACATCATTCTAAATTGACAATGCAGAAAATGCATATACTTTAGGTATGATTCAGTCAGAAAATAGGGGGGAAAAAAAACCCAGCACTTCAACACAACCCTGTAACTTTCAATTCAATGAATGTGTTGCTACCTGATCAACGTGATTAGGGTCCCCGGTGGGCCAGCGATGCTTGCCCGGCGCGCAACCTCCCAGCTGCTCCCCGGGTTGCCTCTGGAAGAAGTAGCCGACCGTAGCGTCGTCCTGCGAACGCCCGCTCAACGGCGGCTGCGGTGTTCCCGGCGTGGGGTTGCCCACCCTATCCATGCCCTGTAAATGGGGGCCTCCTGAAGCCTGGCCCGCCACTGCGGCTAGGGGCCCTCCGCTGTGGACCCTGACACCTCCGGCCTCAGGAGCGCCATTTGCATGCAGCATCCCACCTCTCGTCTCCTGCCAGGCCACGTCATTCATACCTAGGATGCTGCATGGAATGCTCATTCCACGGGAAAGCCTGAAAGAGAACAGCAAGTTGTTATTCGATGTGCACACGATGGACAACACACAATCTAATGCAGGATTTGATTTAGAAAATTAGTTTCAATGACATTTTTGCCTTGGTCCGCTTTATTGCTTAAAAGTGTGTGGGACGGCTGATCTTTATTTCGGATTTATCATTTAGACCAAAAGGTCAGTTACATCACCATTTAACCAGCTAACTGGAGAACACTGTTTAGTTTGGTCGGCACAACCCTTAATTTAGCTGCAACCAAGCTGATGTGAAGTCCCATTGTCAGACGTGTATAAAAGATAGGAACATGCGTCATATCACTTGTTGCTTAAATCTGAGAAGTAATGCAACTAACGTGACAATGTTTTGCAAGCTACATGATCTTGGGATCTTTGACAAAGCTCTTGAAAGTTTGTTCTTTCCACTGAGAGCAAAGGGACTGTCGATCCTGAAGCCAATTTGATGGCTTATTTTTAAATCCAATATTGAAGTCATAAGTATAATTGAAAATTGACCAAACAATGACCAGGGCGCATACTGTCTATGTTGGGTGTAGTTCAAATGATTGCTTGAGTTGACAAATTGCTTGCTAATCCATCATCAACAGAGGTTCTTCATGGTGACGTTTGCAGCAAGCGGATGAGTAGCCTTTTGTTTTTTAGATGGAGGTTTCATTCTGAAGTTAGCACATCCTGGATAGGAGGCTGCTCCAAAAAGGTGGACTGACATTATTGTATTAAGTTCATTTTGTCTTCCTTGTTATCTATATTTTGGTTGGTTCATATATAACAGACAATCGCGATTTTTAGGTCGTTTTATTACCTACAGGTAATAAACAGGTAATAAAACGACCTAAAAATCGCGATTGTCTGTTATATATGAACCAACCAAAATATAGGCCACAGAAATTGTCTGACCAGTCAAAAAATGCTCTGATGACGAAGGGTAACATCCTGTACCTTGTGTGGAAGATGCAAATTCTGCACCTTTAACTGATTTATGTTCTACCGTGAAGGCTTGTCCTGGTCATAACAATTTCTATGTCTTAATTTTTTTCTCCTTAGGATTTTCAAGGTGAGCAACGGACAGTTTTTTTGTTGCTTGGAAAGGCAAGTGTACCGTTGGACTTGAAATGACCGCAGCATCTTGTAACGGCCATTGTCATATTGCTTTAGATTGTCATTCCAAATCTGTAAAAAAATGAACATCGTCTAGCGACATATTTATTTATTCAAACGTTCACTCCATGAAAACCGATTTACGAGTGCTGAGTATTTGATACAGATTAGGTTGTTGTCTGGTGATGGTGTTAGTAGTCGCTTTGCTGTAAAATTGTGGACAAAGTTTTTATTTCCGTCTATGTTGGCATTATTATTAACAATAAATCACAGTCCTGTATCTGGTTTCTAAGATAAGATGTACAATTTGTTTACAATTTATCCAACTTGTTTTGCAATGTTTTCAGCAAAATGAAATAGAAAATCTTGATTAGACCCTATCTAAATGGTTATATAACTTGTTAAACAGACAGTTTAGTGACCAATACAGTAATAGCTCCTCCAATAGAGCTACGTTAATTTCAAACAGAGTGTGCTGAATTACTAAAAAACTCTTAAGTAAAAAGGTATTAATGAGCACACAAAAAAAGAACAAAACAAGTGCCGCTTGTTAGCATTCGTTGTTAGCTTCGCTCGTGCCCATACAAACGGCGTTGTACCACCGCTACTACTGAGCCTTAAGTGCATAAATGTGTGATGGCTATGTATTAACACGGATCATCAGGCTGTAATACACATTATTCAAACATTTTCAACAACATATACTGGTTGTTGCGGCAAACTGACGCCAGGCTAACTCGACAGGCGAGCTAACTAGCGAGCTAGCTGCTAACAGCGGCTAATTTGGTGGATTACACGGTTGGATATCAATGGCGGATTAATATTTTAATCGTTCTATAAAGTATTTTAGTACAATTTTATCCCAACGACCAATTTACCTGAACACCAAAGCCCGTTTCACTATAATTGGCATTAGCACGCTCCATGGATAACCAGCTAACGTTAGCCGCGCCAGGCCTGTTTATTATGGCTTGCCTGTGCTAGACATCAAAGTTTACTTTAGAAATCAGCACTGCGATTTTTACAGTGGGCATTGTGTGCAGTGCTTGGTAGTGGATGACATGAATTTTTTTTACTGGTATGTACTGTAGATTTTATAACAAGCAGAAATGTCGCATCGGGTGCTGTGCTAGCGCTACTCGGCAAGTTGATGATGTCTGCGAGCTAAAAACCAAGCAAACACACAGCGGCTAAACAACATGGCACCCCTTCAAGTTGCAAACAGAGGGGCCTTAACCGCTAAACAAAAGGGGAAATGCTCGCACAACGGCAGCGGTGTGTACAACACACACGCGGCGCCACTTTCTTCCGTGTGCCGACACTGAACAAAGGAGCTCACAATACTTACGCGTTGTCGTATGGAGAGAGGCTCAGGGCTTGAGGCACGCCGTAAACCAGATTCGATATTGTTTTGTTTCCTTGGAGAGAGCGCTGATTTTTGTGCAAGGCTTTGATAGCCTCGGCTAATAGTTGGCCCGTGCTGCTGCCCCCTGCAGGTAAGTAGCGCGAACTGCATCGTCGTGCGCACAGCGGCATGCAAAGAAAAGTCCCCTCCCAACCGCTTCGTCCGTTGTAACGAGGAGCATTCCAGTTCTTTTTAGTGATCTGGTGTGATTGGCTAGACTCTTTAAAGAGTCGAATATTTAGATTTTCAAACAGTTCTTTAATAATGTACCCAGATTCAATGTGTTCCATCTTCAAATATGTATAATGTATTAGAAACAAATCTCTGAATTCACTTCACAGCAACCCTCCTAAAATCGTGGGGTGTATGTGAGCCCAGGAACATGCTTTTTTGCTGTACTAGAATAACGTGTAATTGCACATTCACTACAGTAGGTGGCAGTGGCACTGTCATTTTTTTGGACATTCTGGCAATATGATGCTCTTCATTTTTTTTCTCTTACAGACTAAAATAACTTGTGGTGACGCATAAGTGAGAGACAGTCACCAGGAACCTGTACCTTGAAGGGAGGGGAGGGAGTTGACACATGTCTGGCTTTCAAGGGCTGAAAGACATGAAAGGGTTGAAAGAGCATAGAAAGAAAGGCACTTACTGTGAATTGGCTTCGTGGCATCGCCGCGAACTCACATATTTGTGACCAAAAAATGCCATTTGTGTCGCTCTCCACTTCATCGCTAATGCATTCTCATCAACTATCACTGACCATGGTGCTCACACAGACTTAGACCACAGATCTAAAACACATTCTGGGTCAGTTAAATCTTTAATTTTAAGTCACTTGGACTTACTGCACAACTGTATGGTCCTCTGCAACAAATGATTTGATGAAAAAAAAATACAAATTGCCCAGAATAGAGGTGCTAAACTAATTTTACAAAAGAACAAACACAATACAGTAATGGTTATAAGTAGAAAAAAAAATATTGCCATAAATTTAGTCACATTCTTCAGCAATACTGTTTATTCACAAAACCCCGACTTTTTAGGTGTGCCATGAAAAATAATCAAATGTCAGTTATTTACACAAACAAATATATATATATATATATATATATATATAAAAATATATATATATAATTTGTTAATTTATGTAACACGTATAGGCGTATAGGCAGGCAAAATGCAATTAAATGCTCTTCCACGAGAGGTAAAGGTAAAAAATTTACCTGGATATGCACTTTTCTGAACCGTTTTACTCAGTGGTGTGCCGTGAATTTTTTCCCCGATGTGAAATGTGTGCCTTCGCTCGATAAAGGTTGAGAAAAACTGATCTATTGTGCAGCAAGCTTTGAAATAGCAAACGAACAATAATCCTGTCTGACAAGTATAACGATTTATCTCTGTTGTGTTTCCTGTTTTGTTGTGTTGAATGAATATTTGCTATAAAGCAAAATATCAACTTTTAAAAAAAAATCAAATCAAATGTAAGGCTTGTGTCTAATTTCAGCAAGACAAAAAAAAAGTGTGTAAAATGTCCTATAATTCATGATCATTGGGCTAATTTGATGACAACATGTCACATACATTTATTAACATGGAAATCATTTTAAATGGTGCGAAAAAAAATCACAGTATGCCTCTTTACTTGAGGCTTGAAGGTTTCCATCATATGTGTGCGACCTAGTGCCAAATTATCATCGGCTGTTCATTGGTGACTCGATTCCTGACAGTTTTTACCAACTCGTTCACGAACGACCTATTCTACTTCATTCACTTATTTTTAAATTATTTATTCTACGTGTTAGGAACATCCGTGTTATGCTCGACGAACTACGTGACATATATGTTGACATTTTAAGTGTTTACACAGTTTGACAGCCGTAGAGTGCATTAGAGTAAAACGTTTGGATGCAGTCATTCGGACGAGCCCTCCCCTGAAAGAAGGGGGGAAACCCCGGAGAGATCCAATCACCAGTTGCTTCACAGGCTGAAAGTTCCCCTCCCAATTTCTGATTGGATTGCTATATTTAGGAAACCTCACTTTGCTTTATAAAGAGATCACGCCGAGTTGTCACCGTACGGTAAAAGGTGTTGCGGCCGAAACGCCCAAAATCGTACTTTTTTTTGGGGGGGGGTCGATTCTTTGTGGACTTCGCCATGGGGAAGGGGACGCAAATGGCGGCCGACATCCGCAAGAAACTTGTGGTGGTGGGCGACGGCGCATGCGGGAAAACGTGTCTCCTAATCGTATTCAGCAAAGACGAGTTCCCGGAGCTGTACGTCCCGACTGTGTTCGAAACGTACGTGGCAGACATCGAGGTGGACACCAAGCAGGTCCAACTGGCTTTGTGGGACACCGCGGGACAAGAGGACTACGACCGACTCCGCCCGCTCTCCTACCCGGACACGAACGTCATTTTGATGTGCTTCTCCGTGGATAGCCCGGACTCGCTGGAAAACATCCCGGAAAAGTGGGTGCCCGAGGTGAAGCACTTCTGCCCCAACGTGCCCATCATTCTGGTGGCCAATAAGAAGGATCTGCGCAATGACGAGCACGTCAGGAACGAGCTGTCCCGACTCAAGCTGGAGCCGGTGAGGCCCGACGACGGGCGAGCCATGGCCATGCGCATCGGCGCCCATGACTATTTGGAGTGCTCGGCCAAGACGAAAGAGGGCATCTGGGAGGTGTTCGAGACAGCTGCGAGGGCAGCGTTGCAAAAACAAAAGTCCCGACGGCCGAGTTTTCTCAGACGGTGCGTTTTGATGTGACTTGACGGCTCCAGGGACTCGCCTAGACGTGTTGTGGAAGGCCTGTTCGGGCAGTGCCCCTCCCTGACAAAGCGTGGCCAAAAAAAAAAAAAAAGAGGAAGAAAAGGACAAGCATGGCCCGGAAGACGTTGTTTTGGCCACGCTATTGTCTTCTGATCCTGCATGGAGTGTTTTGGACACAATTATGGGTTTTATGAATTACATTTTACTGGTGGAGGATTGAAAACAACTTTTTTTTTTTGCCTTTAAAGCTCACCACATGTAGCTGAGAAAGCTGGGTGTCATTCTTTTGTAATAAATAAAAATGAATGACCAATGTTTTTTTAAAAAAATATAACATCAAAACCTATAAAAAAAAAAACCTAATCTGGAATACATAGAACTGATTTTGATTTTAATATCTAATTGGTCAGTCACTCACAACTAGAGAAGACAGATGACATTAGTAAAGCTATGTTAGCTTGCCACAACCACTATCCATCAGCCATATTATAATATAGACCATTATGCACATTCTCTTAAGAGAAACAAAATGTGTGATTCTGAAGGAGGAGGTTTATCTGTCCAATTACATTGTTTACAACATTCATGTCCACATGGAACACCACATGAAGACTAGTTGACTTAGTAAAGCAAATCACTTCCACAACACTATCCTCACTCTTTCGGTTCCAACCATTGCGCAATGATTTGCGAGCGAGAAACCGCGTGGATTTGTTTCTGTGGACTGATTGTGGCCCATTTTCAATTTCATTTTTTTTTTTTTACGTGAGCCTAAAATCAAATTACGATAGAGATTTCAAAATAATAGAGTCACTGTTTGATTTGAAAACGAAAAACGAATGACTCACTGATTCTTGGAGCTCTTCAAAGGTCTGCATTTAAGGACCGCTCACTTTCTGCTAACAATTAAAAGTAAAAACATAAAAACCATTGGCTATCCATTCAAGTTAAAGCAGTAATGTTTGCACATGTTTTCACTTGTTGTTGTTGAGAAGTTGCACAGCATTGAACCCAGTAGTGTTTTCCAAAGGCTTTGTATGGTATGAAATGATGCACTATGTTCATTAGGGATGGGCATTGAACTAAATTTCACTTTTGGGGAAAATGAATGACCAGGTCCTAGATTATTTGTCATTTTTCATCAAATTTACAGCAACTGTTCCAACTCGTAAATGTTGCATGTAAAAACTAGTATGGCATAGATATCAAGTCTGTGTTGTATTTTCCACATTGTACCAGAGAAATGTAATATTTTGGATTCAGGACCTAGAATGCAGTCCAGTGCAATTTTGCAGTCCTTAATGAAAATGGGGTACATTCTTTTTGTCATTCAGGCACGTTTTAAGCATATTGTCCTCACTGGTAATGTTTGTTGGGAGGGTACTATTTAAGTGTTGTTGATAAATAGAAGAACATATTGTTGGAGCTGTTTTACCAAGTATGTTTCTAAACACTTTTCAGTTTGCTAGCGCGGATGAGCCAATTGCCTTCGCTCACGTGGCACTAAGATATTTTGATGGCAATAAAAATGCAAAGTGACACTGCGTTTTTGGAAAGCTCAAAAAGTTGGTTTACGATGAATTAACTCATTGAGTTGAGACATGCACATGACTGTATGTTAATCTGCCTTAGTGTCCGAGCTATGACTATGAATGTATCTTGCTGTGGTCAAACAACACAATACATGTTATGCTTTTCAGTTACTTTTTCTCGAGTCGAATCATTTTGGCAAATCACCGTCGACTATAAAATGTTGTGTAACTTTGCCTTGACGAGACAATAGGGGTGCTTGTCACGGGATTCAGTACCTGAATTAATTTTAGATTCTGAATCTTAACTTACACATATGACTCACACGGCTGACGGTAACAATTGTCTGTCAAAATGTTTTTTTGTTTTGTTTTTATTTTTTAAGGGTGTCTTTTATAAATCACAATTACGTACAAGTCGCATTCCTGCCTTCCATTTGTTGCTGGGATTTTTGCTGACTTCCTGGGCAGGAATGCATTGTGCTGCACCTCCTGATTATTCTCACACTAGCTCCCCTCTTGTGTCTGTAATTGCCAATGGATTTGAATTTACACGTATTACTCAGATGGTCTGGTTTGCATTTGTCCATTTCTACAATTACGCTGAAGAAAATTGAAGAGTACGTGCCAAACTAAACCATTTTATGCATATGAACTTTACATATTTATCATGTAATACATTGCATTATCTTGTTTATAATGGGGGATTTGGAGAATTTTATTGTTTTGTAAGCAAACACACGGAACCTTTTCTGATGAAATAAATACAAATATGTGGTTGCCAACTTGCCATCTCAGTGATGTCATTCTTTGGTTTGATTTCAATGCGCTTAACTAATGTGATTTTTTTTTCCTCGATATATTGTGCAGCCCTAATTCCATTTATTATATTTCCCCCCAGTATACACACAGTGTTAGAAAAAAGGCAGCCAATACTCTTGAGAACATTGGATTATAAACCGAATGAGTTGATCAGTATTTGTTTTTCCTGTACTACCCTTACCTGTCGATGGATTATTACAATTATGGCAAAAAGTATATTTGCTAATATTCATATATATATATATATAGTCTGACACTGGCCGAAAGCACAAAGGACTCAAGGTGTATGCAGTAAAAACTGTATTTAATTAAGGAAACAGGTTTTAAATAGAACAGTACAACATACAAATGAGGCACAATAGGCAACAGTGTGAAATGAACAAAATGTATAATAATAAAAACAGACTAGACCAGTATCATGGATACAGACGACATTTAGTGTACAGTTTTGTATTTCATTCTTAGAATGGTCTTTCTGTTACAAAAACTGTAGCTATTTTAAATTAGTTAAACTGGGGAACAAAGGGAAAATGAATATCCAACTCCACCTGGCTGTCACCAACTCTTACAAATTTTTCAAAAGTTTTACTATTCTCCTTTAGGACTCTAATGACACTGCTATGGAAAGCATTCACATGTTTCAGCATCATGTCCATTGAGGACTTGATGACCGCTTGAAGCTGTTCAGCGGGAATGTCATCTAGAGTGTTCTGCACTTTTGTTGCCACGGTTTTAAGATATCCGCTAATGGTGTGGTGGACCTTTTCAATCTTCTTAACAATACTAGAAATGGTACGGGAGTCAATGGCTTCCTGGTACATGTCGGCCACCAAGGCGGGAACCTTCATTACATGTTGTGATTTTGGAATTTGGAGCAGCCTTTTACTTAATTGAGAAAGATCCCGGAGAATATCTTCAAGTGTGTCTGTTCCCACTGCGGCAATCACTTGGTCCCAGCCTTTCCTTAAAACTCTAAATGAGTAATCAAGAATGTCTGTTCCAGAGGCAGGAATGGCTTCAACAGATTCAAAGGCCGCTGATAAGACGAACTCGGAGACTTTCTTCTCCGTGTCCTTATATGCATCAATGATAAAGGTACTACATCTCTGATAGACCTCAAGCCCTGACAGTCTTTGTGCATACCCCGGGATTAGGAATTTGGTTTCTCTCAGGAATGTAACCGCCGCCTCGAGAAAAGTCTCAACCTTTTGTTGGTATTTTCTAACGATAATATTGGTCTGATCTTTGACAGATGTCATAACATCGGAGGGATTAACTGCTGCGTAGTTGTCAACAGCCCTATTCAACAACTCTGTACCTTGGTTCCTTGCCTTCTCCAGAGACCCCTCAAGGTGTCTTGCATATCTGTTGATTTGATCATATGCCATGAGAGCAGGAGTCGTGGCCTTTTGGACTACCACAGGTACATTCTTCTTCAAACCCAGCATAATCTCATACGGCATCTCCGTGTTCCAGGAAGTCTGAATATTCAACTTCTCGGAGTTCATCATAGCCATCTTCAGGGCCAAGATATCAATGTCCACTTGTGGCTCAGTCTGCAGAACGACAAATATTACAAAATTTAAGAATGCGTTATTTACTTGAGAATTTCAATTAAAATGTCACACGAAAAATTGAACAAAAATAGTACTTACAGGGTAGCGACCGTAGAGTCTGGTTTCTGCTTGTGCCGGGTGCTTGGTGTGCATCTGAACTCCAATGAGACCAGCAGATGGTGTGGACAGAGAGAAAACAAAACGGTTTCCAGTAATCTCCTGGCGGACTTCCATGGTTTCATAAGGAAGATTGATTTTTGCAGAATTGCTGATGGAGGCGTCAAGATTTTTATCATTTAAGATGATGGTGCTGTCATGGCTTCCTTCCAACACTGTATGTTTCACAGCCAGGACCGAGGCCATCTTGAATCCACCAACTATGTTAACATTGGTGTTGCCCTCTAGTTTCCCTGTCAGAAACTCACATTCAGATGATGAGGACGCATCGAGTTTGACAATGAAGCTGTCCTTGTTGAGAACGCTGGCACTGCTTTTGAGTGTGATGAGTGGTGCTTTCATCGAGAACTCATAGGTCAGATCACCCATCTTTGGAATCTTTATGCTCTGAATTTTAGGCAGACTGATTTTCAACTTGCTGAGAACTGATGGAACATGCAGAGCTGGCATTGTGACAAGACTGGTGTCTGGAAGGGGAATGGTGAATGTTGACATCTCAACATTGATCACTGGCACTTTGTATCCAGGAATAGTCAGTGCTTTGGGCAATTCAATGTTATATTTTTCATACTCTGCCTGTGCTTTGGCGTAGGATGAAACCAGAATATCAGCAGCCATATCTCTGCCTATGAGCACTTTTTTGTGTAGATTATTGATGTTGGTGTTAATGACATTGATGACTGGATCCTCATTGATGTTGATGGTGAACATCTCTGGGTTCTTCGTGTATTTCAACTTGGAGCTCATGTCGAAGGTCTGCTGAGTTGTAATGAGGAGATTACCCAGGCCAGCGTCTTCCCACAGTGAGAAGTCCTCCACTTTTGGTGTCCTCATTTCATAAAATGGCACTGCTATTTCAGGAATAGTGATTGGTTGCCTCAAGATGTTAAGATTTGCCTCTCCATTAATCTGAGAAATGACATTAATTTCAGTTTCGCCATTATCCATTTTGAAGTAATGGGAATATTTGTTTTGGTTGACACTGGCCACTCCAGTCCAGCTGGCCTGCTGCACTTCAGAGTTTAATGTAAGCGAGATGTCATTCTCAAACTCCAAGTTTCCAGACAGCTCGAATGGAAGGAAAAGCTTGGAATTTCCCTTATTCTTGGTGTCAAACGTGAGCTCGGTAGGTGTGATTAAGGCAAGGGCAGAGTTTGAAAGAGTTCCCTCAATCAGTTGTGCATTATGGGAGGCAGTGAAATCAATTTGCATGTCTTCAAGTCGAGCCTGGAACTTCATGTCAAAAACACTCCCCTTCACCACAGGTGTGTCTGTTTCAACTTTGGCGTCGATAATTGCATGGCGGAAAATACAGATATCTGCAACCACATTCTGATTGGTTTTAAAACCTTTGCAGCCTGTCGCACCGATGAAAGTTGCTTTGGCTGTGTGCAGATCCAGGACTAAGTCAATGTCGCTGTTGTGAGTTGCCTCATCTGAGAAATCCAGAATTGCATATTTTGCATTAGCCAGAGTATTCATTTTCAGATGGGCAGAGCCTGCTTCCAGTGCAATATTAGTCTTTTGAGTTGATGACAAGTGAGTGAAAATGTTGAGCGGTGGCATGTTGACGTCATGATTGAAGTTTGTATTTACACTTGCAGAAAGTCCATCCTCCATGGCAAAGAACGCGTTGTTGACAAGATCTGCAGAATACAACTCGGTTGCTATCTTTGCAGTAGTGTCAGCAGAGCCTTGACCTGACAGGCCATAGACAGTCATTGTTCCCTTGTGGTCGACTTTAAAAGATGACTGATCAATCTTAACATACTCTGAAATTGCCAGACGGCTCATCTTGGGTACAGCCAAATGTACATTGGCATCTACGGTAAACTGGAGGACCCTCAAAGTAGATGTGGCCTGGGAATTAAGGTTCAGTTTGAATTCTGGTGTGACTGATGTAGCTGTGGTGTTAGCCAGATCTGCAATCGTCCTGAGTTTGTAATGTGGCGAGTTGATTGTAAACTCTCCATATAGCTTTCCAAAACAGGGAATCTTGCTCATATCTGCCACTTTTTCTTTCAGCTGCAGTGTTAATGTGTCATAATCAAAGGATTGTATTTTCTGGACCATTCTCATGACATAATCCCTCATGTCGTCAATCATCTGTTTGAAGTCAAAGGAGTATAGCTCATTCATAAGATCCTGAATAGGCACCATTAGCTTTTTGAACAGAGCTTGGATGTCAATTGACCTAAGATGGGCAAATACAGACTTAATCTTTTCCCTCACTTGATACTGCTTCATGATTTTCACAACCTTGTCCATAACCGCTCCAATCAGCTTCTCGACCTCATATTTGGACAGAATTTCCTCTATTTTTCTATAAATTTCAGTGAACCTATTAGCGATGTCATTGTTCTTGATCCATGCCATGATAGCATCCTTGACCGATTTCAGCACGTTGATGACTTTTTCTGTAGGCAACTTGGTTGCCAGGTTGGTCAGGACATTTTCAAGGGAGTTGAAATGTTTTCTCACATCTCCGACAAAGAGGCTTAAGTCAAAGTTGTCACTGACCTCCTTCAGTTCAGATACTTTCTTCTGAATCATCATACTGATGTCATACTTAGTGTTGATGTCTTTCAGAAATTCAATGCTGTTGTCAGTCAGCCTCATCACTGTCTTTTCCACACCTTCAATAATTGCAGGAATGTGTTCAGTGAAAGGGATCTGGATAAGATGGCTATCAGTGTTCTTGTCATACTTCACAAATCCAGACATACTGTACTCTTGACTACGTGCAATAAAGAGGTTTGTGGTTACTGCTCCTCTCATGCCAATAGCCATTCTCTCTGCTTTGTTGTAGGCCTCAAATTCCTGATCAAAAGTGTGGTCATTTACCTTAGATTTAAAATTCAGCTGAACACTTTGTTCTTGAAGACTCATCATGCTGCTGAATTTGTTGTCCACAATGGTCTTGATTGTGGGTATGCCTTCGATCTCATGGGTGGTTGAACCTCTGGACTCAAATAAATGCGCGAAAAGCAGGGGTTCAGCTCTCAGGAGGAATTGACTATAAAGTTCCCCACTCTGCTGTCCATAAAAAGACACTCCACCGTTTGAGTTGAGCAAGCCATCAATGGTAAGGGAGAAGGGAACAGCAGCAGCATTGATCTTGCTGTCAAAACGAAGAGACTGAGATTTGTAATCGGCAACATTGTTGAATTTCACAGCGAGACCTGCAATCTCCATAGCTGTGGCATGTGTTATCTGAGATCCAAAGAGTTGACCGTTGGTGTTGCACTTTGTGGACAGGATCATGTCCATGAACTTGACTTCATAAGTGTGCTTGAGTTCATCCCCCGACAGGTCTCCTTTCAGTGTTCCTGTCAGCTCTACATTGTAGGGCTGCGCCTTGAACTGGGCATCATTGTTGAAGTTTATTTCCATGATCTTTAGATTATTTTTCATCAAAACAGAGGCTGCAAACTGCTCCATGGTAACTGTGATGTCATGCATGTAGGAGTTTCTTGGGGTAAGGACACTGTCTGTCTTGGTGTGGAGGGTTAAAGACCTCGATGTAAGAGAAAGGGAATTGGAGTTTTCGGTCCTCATTTCGTTTAACGATCCAACTATGTTGCTGGATAAGACAAGGCCATCTTCACTGACTCTGAAGTTCATTGTGTTTCTTGTGTTGAATGCCAAGATGTCACCGTTAAAGACGCCATTGAGGTAGACCTCGGAGCTTGCGATTTTTCCTTCAACATTTAGGTCAACCGTGTTGCCTTGAATGCCTCCCTTTGTGGTGACAGACATGGTGGCACCATTGGCATCGAGTCCACTGTGGAAAATATTCTTAAAGGTCAGTTGGTTGTGCTGAGCAGTTGTGGTGCAGCTGGTGGTCAGACCGTTGGCATTCAGGGCCAGAGTTGCCTTGTGAGAGGCAAGGCTTGAAAAGATGTTAATAGATGCATCAGCATTGAGCTCCAAGCCAGAGGGATTAAGGGAACCAGTGAGCAAAGAGTAGGCACGGTTCACTGTATCTTCAGCTGTATTTCCTATACGGAGGCTGGCTTGAGCTTCCGAGGCTGAGAGCTCAACTTTGCTCCGAAGCGTTCTCTGACCAGCTTTCGTCACGGAGTTTGAAAGAATGCTCAGCTTGACATCCTCGTAGTTAAGGGTCATTTTTGTCGAGTGCTTAATGGGATCACTGTTAATGTTAGTGTTAGACTCAATATTAAGATTCTCATTTGCATATACAGCCTTGATCTTATTTGTAGCTTTTAGGATTTCAGAGTTTGCGCTCAGCGTGCTCTCCAATCTGTGTTCCTTCTTTGCCCGGTCAGATGAGAAGGTGTTGAGATAAGTGGTGCTAGCGGTTAAAGATCCTACTGTGACACTTCCATCAGCGTTGATATCTCCCAATAGCTTGGCTGAATCAAGCGCGAAGTGCTTGGTAATATCCAGAGATGTCTGCAAGCCCAGTGGGGCAGAAGCGTGGATGTTGTATTTTCCCGATGACGTTACACTGTCTGAAACAGCAACGATCTCCTCCACATTAACCTTTGTACTCGCAAACTCATGCTGCAGGGAGCCATTCAGGGTGAATTTCAGTGTCTTTGCATCTGTATCAGTAACTTCTGTAGCTCCTTAAAAAAAGAAAATAGAAAGTGACATTATAACACTACATCATTGTTAAATTGGTTCGTTTGAATGCCCGGTTAAAGAAATCAATCAAATTACCCTCAGTCGTGAAAGACAGAAGTTTGATCGGACTGGTAGCCTGAACCTTGAACTTGGCCAAATAGCTTGGAGAGTCCACAGTATTGTTACCCGCTGACACTGTTGTCTCCCAGTTGTAATAGTTGCTGTTCACCTTAGCAGACGCTTCCGCCATTCCAATAAGGGGCAGGATGATCGTTTGCTCAGAGGGGATTGTAAACTTAGGGATGTCTATCTTCGGTGGTGCCAGCTCCACACCAAGCAGTGGTATGGAGATTATTTTAGGAGAGATGAACAATTGCTCAGAGGATTTGCCTCCAAATGGCAGAGGGATCCGTATGGTCACATAGTTCTTGTTGAACTGGTATCGGAATTTGCTTTCCCTGATGATTGAATGAAAACAGAAACCAAACACGTCAAACGTTTGTTTGAGCGAGAGCTTCTTTGTTTTTGCATTCATACCAAATTTTTACAATTAGAAAGGAGTCTTTTTCTTACATATTCATGAATAGGTTTTCAGGCATGGAAGGCATTTCCACCTTTGCAATACTGTTCTTCAGAGTCTCCACATAGGGGACATCAACTGAGATTTTGTTCATCCAGATGTTGCTGGCCTAAGGAGAAAAGAGATGTATTTATTTATTTATCTTTTTTACTAATCTTTATCTTTATCTTTAATGCATATCAAACCAAGATCTTCAAAATAAGTGAACTCACCTCAAGTGCCTTGTTGACAATGTGACGCAGTTTCATGTCAGTGTTGACAATCTGATGATCCATAGCATCCTCAGCAAACTTGCTGACCCAAGCCTTGAGGGCTTTAGTATAAGGAACCAGGACTTTGGTCTCAGCATTCGTATTTGACATGAACTTAACCTCAGCCTCATTCCTGCCTGTAATAGGTAAAAAATATTGTATCTTTCAGCTTCTGCAGTGAACAACCACGTTATAAACGGGTTCGATTGAGCATGCGTATATGTGAGGTTTTTTTTAGACATACTGTATTTGAATGTGACGGACTGAATCGATGAGGTCTCTGGGAGATTCATATCACTTTTGAGCTCAAAAGTGAAGTCTAGGCCTTCGGGGCCACTTGCAGTCATGGTAGCAGAGATGATAGCATCTGTCTTCAGAGAGGGGACCGCCAACTGAACCTGCAGCTTGCCTACATCCATGGACCGAAGCCTAGAAAATATATTTAAAAACAAATCAAATAGAGCCTGTATCAACAAAACTACAGATACGGTTAATTGGAGCCTTGGGTCTTGTTAGGGTACTGAGTTTGTGGTTTGCTTTACTCACTGGGCGTGACCAGTTAAAGTGAGCTGTGGCACATTCTTGTTGGAAATCTCAAGGATGAGGGTTTTGTCTTTGGTGCCGCTGTCAGTCAGGCCAACCTTGACTCCAGCTTCGACATCAAAGACGGGTATATGGATTTGGCTGGTGAAGACATTCCTGTTCCTGTTGTATTTCATGGTGGCGGAGGCCTCGGCAGCCTGATCCCCTGCAGAGTTGGAGAAAAAAAAATGGCTTCACGTAATGCTGAAAGAAGAGGGAACTATTCTCAGAATAAGAGGTTGACTGCTATCATCCTTCTCAAATGTGGTGCATATACCTTCAGCTTTCAAAGTCATCGTCAGGGAATCGACCTTCTGGCGGTCATCCTTTCCTTCAGTGAGGAGTGTGTATGCAATGGTGGCTGTGTAGGAGACCTTAGGCTCGATGTCAACTCCAAACCTGAGGTAAACAGTACAAATATTTAATTCATTTATTGAGAAAATATCTAAAGCCTTTAGTCAAAAATCTAAATAATCATCATAAATATGGGAAACGTTTTAAAATAACAGTTAAAATGTCAAATTGACATAAATGATATTTAGTCAATTCAATACAATAGAAAGTCCCACTACAGTTAAAAGACTTGTGAATTACAGTTTATATCAGATTTAAAGGATTTCATTCCATCATTTTCAACTTACAGTGTCTCTCCGGCCAGAGGGAAATAAGGCGCATCACTTTTACCACGTACATCAGCTCGAAGTTTTTTAGTGCAATACTTGAATCCAAAGAGGGAGTCACAGTTTACGTCACCCATATTGTGTGGGATTACGGCAGCCTTGCCATCGCCCACAATCATCACTCTATTGCTATGTAAAACAGATAAAAGGAATCATTTTTAAAAAGGTTACAAATGGGACTAAGCAGAAAGACAAACAACAACAATCAATATATTATTACACAGGATAATCAATGACAATGCACTAAGATTTTACATTGCTGCAGATTGAAAATTAAATCGACCAGCACTCAAAAATGTTTCCAAACCAATACTACTTTTTAAGACGTTTGTTTTGTTTTACCTGATTCTCAAAAGCTTTGCAGGGCCCTGTGCAGCCGGGATCGAGAGCTTGACTTGGTTTGACTCCACGGATAGCTTAGCATTGAGTGCACTCTCGTGGTACAAGCTGGTGTGCATCTCGACAGCTGAGGCAACAAATTCGGGGACATGGACGCCCATTTGGGTCACAAACTCAACGCCAACAGATGGCTTGAACAACAGTTCGTTCTGTGTTCAAATGGACAAAACAGATTGTATGAATAGAGGCATGTAATAAAGACTATCACATTCAATTATATTTGGCTTTTGATGAGAAAATGTACAGTACAGTACCATGTCTGGGGAAATGCGAAGTCCTCCCTTCGCTCCAGGAGTAAAAGTGCCAGACAGAGAAAAGGTCAGAGGCAAGCCAGAGGCAGTTGGAAGGACAAATTTGTTGTCCATGAAGATGTAATGGACAAAGATCTCATTCTTTGTGCTGGACATCATTTTAGACACAACCTAAGATAAAGAAATATCAATACAATTAAATGTTCTCATTCTATGCATTAAAAAAAGACAACATATCGGAAAGTACGTAATACCTGCTTAGGGATGATCTTGAGGAAAATCTCTGCATACATTTTAGCATTATCGGCAATAAACCTCAGATCGCTAGCCTTGATGTAGCCAAGCTCTGTTCCCATAATCTTCAGATAGGCCATGGCCTCTGGAGATTCTTGATTCTGCAAATCTTTTACCAGCTTGTTGAAATTGCTAACAATTTCTCTCATAAGATCTTCTGGAGCCTTGGGAAAAATATTTGAGATTTTTTTTTTTTTAACGTGAAATGTTAACACACAGGGCAAAGGCAAAGAGCTGAACCCAAAATACCTTCTGTCCTTCTGATTTCAAGGGACTAACCCACTTGTCCAGAACTTCCATCATCTTGATTGGCATCTTATTCTCAGCCCAGTAAATAGCCTTGGACAATGTGTCTGGGAAGAACCCGTCCTTTCCAAACAAAGCCTCAATGGAGGGGTCTGAGCCTTTTCCTTCAATTCCAAGCTATCAGCACCAAAAAACAAATACAGAAACAGCGAAGATTAAGGTAATTGTTTTCATAATAATTTATCTGCCAACTGTTTGCCGATTGTGACCTTCATGGTTACACACCTCCCACATGTCCATGTTGTAGCCAAAGACCTTCAGCGTCGATTCCAACATGACTTCTCTTGGCAGCTGGTTGCTAGGGTCAAAGATAACGTTGCCCTGAATATTGGCCCGCATGTTGTCGTTTGCCAAACCCAGCTTGTAGTTGCGGGACTTTGTCGTGTAGTCATTGTGCGTGTCCACGTCGTTGTCATGCAGAGCATCCATTATTATCTTGCCAAGCCTAAAACAAAAAAAAAAGTTTTTTTAAATATTTGTACTGTATACGGTTTGATAATTAAGGGTATGTTTATTCAGCCGAACTTAATCTTACTTCTGGGTCTCAGGATCAGTGGAGGAGATGATGTTGTAGACATGGGAGGTCACGAAAGATTTGACCTGCTCATTCGGCTCCTGTTTCAGTAGCTTCTTCACCATCTCAATGTCACCATTTTGGGGATTTCTCATCAGAATCAGGTAGGCCGCAAGACGTTTCTGCACGGCACCCTTTGGGTACTGGCTGACCCTTTGGAGGTTAGAGCGAACCTGCACAGGAAATGAAAGTTTGTCAGTGCATTTGTGGAAAAGAATCAGTATAAAACTGAGAGATTGAGTGTGTCTGTTTCTTCAGACAGGTGCTAGTTACCTCGTCCGTCAAAGACATACGTCTGAAAGCCTGGATGGCAGCAAGCTGAACAGCGAGTGTTGTCGCAGGCTGTCTCATGCATTTCAGCAGGGTGTTCTTAATAGCGGGGTCAGCATCTTCCATCACATTTCCCATGTTACCTACAACCTGGATTGACATGTTGAAACTTGACATTAAACTGTCAGTAAAAATCAACAGAAACATAATAAAACATGGAGCAGGTCCCTCCTCTGTAGCTATGTATATCAACTTCCAGTCATCCGGAAAGACTTCCTAAAAGATTTTTTTTCTGGGGTGCTTGAGCAAGGAACTCTCTTGACCTATCTAGATTCAAAGGTGGCAAATCCAGGTCCAGAAAGTTAAAAAAAAAAAAACTGTCACAGTTTGGCTTTAGCCACAGGTGCTTGAAAATGTGTCAGGGTTTGTACTTTCTGCATTTACCAGCTAAGCCTAGCTTGTACGTAAACCTACGTCTACCTCAGTGAATATTGCCCTGTACCATCCATATTCAGATGCTTAAGTGTTTAAATTTGATTACCCACCCTCAAAGTCAGGAAAGTCAGGTCTTTGTCCCCAGAGCAGTCTGGGCCCAGAAGGGAAGCCATAAAGTCCGAAACAGCGATGATCTCCGGAGTGACTTTCCCCTCAGCCTGGTAAAGCCTAGTGACAAAGTTTCATATTACATTCTTTACATGAGAAATCATTCATGAGCGCAACATAACTGCCACCACTACTGATGTATACTTACTTCTTGACTGCATTACTCAAGGCATACATGATGGGTTTGCTCTTCTTGTTCTGAGCGATGGCCAGAATTTCCTTGACCATGAGGCGTGAGGGGTTAGGCATCAGCGCAAGGGCATAAACTGCCAGGTCGACTTCAAGAGCAGATTTCTCAAAGGTCCCGAGAACCCCCAGCATGGCGCTGGTGCACTCTGGAGTGCCGCACTGGACCAGAGCTTGCATGGTCAGGGAGTCGGACATATCCATCATCTCAAGTGCAGTAGAACCCAGGACATCTGCCTTCAGGCCACGCAGCTCGGAAACCAGCTTGTGGAAGAGGGAGGCACGCTGCTCGCCGTTACTGGTCTGGGCCAGGGTCTTCAGCTGCTGCATTGCGGTAATGGCAGCATCTTTAGTTTGCACAGGGGACTTGTCATCAATAAGGTCCATTGGCAAGAAACGGAGGAGGGCCTCATCTGTTCAGACAAATCCCCCAAAAAACATTACACGGAACGTAATGAACATTATTGGATGGATTTTAAAGCACATTCTAAAAGCGGAAACACTAACTAGTATCAAAGACTCTGTCATTAATCTTGCTGGTCTCTCTCAGTGTCACAGTCTGCTTCACCAGGGTGGAAATTCCGTATTCGTTCCTATGCAGGGCACACGGTTACAACAGATGAATAACAAAAATGCAAACAGCAGTAACATTCAGTCCAAAAAAAAAATAAATAAATATACCTTTTGGTTAAGGTCATTGTGTTCACTTACTTGTGGGAGAGGGGCAGGAAAATATGCTTCTCTGTACAGGTTCCACTGGTCATGTGCTTTTTCTGGTTGTCAAACTTGTAGTTGCAAGTCTGGTGGCTGCTGATCATCTTGGACAAAGGATAGTGCTGGAAGTGGACAGACACAAGTAAACAGTCAGGTACAGTACTGTAATATGTTCCATTAACCTTATTGATGGACGAGTAAGGAAATTTGATTGAAGTTGGTGTTAAGAAAATAGCTGGAGGCCTTTACCATTCCTGAAATGAGAGCCAGGGGACTGGTGGCCTGTTTGTGAGCGCTGAAGCCGTCACATCTGGAAAGATCCCTGCTGATGGTTACGTCCGTGGCGATGTCGCCTCTGGCGTTGACTGCCAAGTCAGTGGCGCAGATGCCATACACGGTGGGCTGGATATAAATGATGTCAAAGTCATTCAAACTGAGGAAAATCCCTCAGCGGCAACTCAGCATTACGGCGGATGGTTTTCAAAGAGAATGAGTCAAAGGCAAACATGCTAACAGTAATCTGAGGGTGCGGAGGCAGATTGATAGCAATTGATACAAAGCAACGGGACACAATTGTGTGGGCAGGGTGATGATTTAACTGGAGATTTTTTGGCGATACTTTCCAATAAATTCCATTCCTGCACTCAAACAAAATGACTACCGGTGTGTTTGCTGAATTTGCTCTCGCTCTTTCAATCATCATCATCTTCAGAAATTGACACCAAGATAGAGAGCAGAAGAGTGCCAAGAAAATGAGATGGAAAGATTTTTCTTTTGGTTAGTGTAAGCCAGGGCAGAGCAACCAGAGCACAAAGGGACTCAATTTGATGGCATTCATTGTTAGTGGTAGCTTCTTTGTAGTTTTGGGGAATTCACTCTGGAAAATATAGTTCGGATCTGAGTGTGGCCAAGATTCATATTTTGATACCTCATTTGTGGGTGCTAATTAAATGGTGTACATAAAAATAAAAAAAACAGCAGGATACGAAAGAATACATGACTACTGTTGTTGATTCGAAACATTACACAGACTATGCAATGGAAGACAATCCACTGTTAGATTTAAGAGCTGGAAAGGTAAACATGTTTTCTGTTTTACACCAATCTATTTCAATCAGACTGTCAAATCAATACACCAGATTAAATCCTATTATATGAGCAGGTGATGTCCTGGGAGAGATAAAGTCATCTAGGACTTTGCCCCGCTTGCTGACGTGGGAACACGAAGTGACCCATGTGCATTTATCAGCTATGACTGTTCCGGATTATCTGGTCATTGTGCAACGTGTTTATCGGTGGATGACTCTTCGCCGAAAAGAGAATCGAAAAACAACAAAGGCATAAACAGGCCCGCTCACCATTTTGTTGTTGCTCTCTTCTTCCATTCCAGGAACAAGGAGAGAAGCCACAATTCCTCTCTTGATGTTCAAGATGTTGAGCGGTTCATCTTCCTCAGGGAAGAGTTTCACATCAGTGTGTCGTTCAACTGTGACCTTCAGTGGGTTCCTGATGACATGGACGGATCGTCAGTTACAACCTCGTTCTACCTTTCTTGTGACACATACATTAATAACAATAATAATAGAGAGCAGGATGGATGCTGCGGGTTTGTGAAAAAAAAATGGGTCGTAGAAGACGTCAACTCATAAAAGAAGAAATAGTGAGTTTTAAGACACGAGTTGAAATATGTCACATTTTGCACTTTTTATCCCCTCGCTCAAATTTTGCCAAAGCTGATGTGCTGCGATGGAAAATGTGCTCTGAACTTTTGTGTTAAGCCCCCACTTTGGAACAACCAAAAGACCTGAGGATCTGAGGCTGCGGGCTAGCTCATAAAATCGTAAATTAGTGGGTCCGAGAAAAAATATCGTATCGCGATGTATCGTGATACTTTTTATGCCGATACCAAGTATCGATACTTTCAATACCTTATGTTGGGTTGAGTTTTGCACGTTCAATAACATACTTTTGGAACAGTTGAGGTCCTTAAAGTTGAGCTTAGTGAATGGAGTTTTATTTACTGCAAAAGTGTATCATCCCAGCCCTATAAATTAGGGTGATGGCATATCTTCTGTTCCCTGGATAAAACAGCCTTTGGTTTTGAAAGTCAGCTTTCAAGATGGGCAAGTAGACTTACTTGGCCATGGCAGCGTTGAAAGCCTGATTTCCAGCAGCGGGGCGGTACAGCGCGTTCCCATCATCATCCACAGCAATAATCTCGCTCATGGAGCATTTTGTGGTGCGTAGGACGAAGCTGCAGGTCTGAGGCACTTCAAGCTCGACCTGCGCCATAGATGAACAACTGTTTAGTCACAGTCAGGACTGGAGAAGGACTATTCATTCAGGCCAGGAGACGTACTTGACAGGAGACTTTGGGGCCGCTTTTGTTGTCGGTGGCGCCGGGAACGCCATTGAAAGTCACAGCCTCGTAGTCGTACACAAAGCGCCTGAAGTTCCTAAATCTTTTAGCCACTGAAATGTGTATGGAAGACCAGTTAGACTTGAGTCCTATTTAGTTTTCATGCACAGAGATGAGATCCAAAACAAGACCTGAATCAAAATTTGCCTTAATAATAATGGTGTACAAAAGCACTACATAACGGCGAGAGGTGAATATTAAGAATTTGGAAATAATAGAAAAACATCACAGTATAATGTCAACGACCGATGCAACCTCAATAACATATTGATGACATGCCTCCAATCAATAACCCTTACAGCATCAGTCAAACAACGCTTACAGTTACATTTTTGAGAATAAAGGGGAAACTTACAGAAGCATGTTGGAGCTTGTTCATCCACACTTCCTACATCTTGCTCTGGAAAGAAATGCATTTGCTCAGTTTTCAGGATGACTATGCAATTGCTCTGACAACATAAATGCAAAACATAAAATATGTCCTCCCTTTATCAAAATATCAAAATATCTTCAAATATCACAGTACTTACGGGCTAGGGTGTATGTGCCCAGCAGCAACAGAAGGCAGATCCCGGTACGTCCCATGTTGGGCTCGGCACCTGGAAGCCTTGCGGTAAAAAGAGTCTTCCTCTTTCACTGAAGACCTAATCCGTGTGCTTTATTTTAAGGCTTTTATACTTCTGCCGTCTTAGCGGATGTGATTAGCGGGACTTGCAAATGTGTTGCCCAGGTTCCAAAGTCTGAGCAGTCCTTGTGGCAGGCCAAAGGTAAAATGTTTCACAAAGTAAGACATGATGTCAACACTGGGTGGGGGTGGTCACTGCGATTATGCTGAATATATTCTGATTTGGCACTTTTGGAGACAGCAGACAGTCTTTTGACAAGGTTGTAAAATACATAAATAATGTAGTTGTCACAGTCGTCATCAGATAGCAGGTTTTCTGCTTTTACACAACTCTTTTCACTAGTAGCATATATTTATTGTAAGTCAGTGTGGCATTAGGCACAGTTTGACCATTAACATGGTGCTTAAAATACATGAAAAAAATGTAATTAAATGATTCAAACAGAAAGTGTACCAATACTGTATACATTTTCAAAACAAACAGTTCTTGATGATTGAATGCGCTAAAATTTAAATATAGACGAACTGTACTTTGCCAGTGATTCTTTCACATACCACTAAAGCGATCCTGCGTACCACTAGTGATACTAGTACCACACTTTGAGGAATCAATCCACAGAGACAACCTTTGATCTTTTGGCTGAACGATATGAATCATACTGGCCAAGAAAAGTTGACTCGGATGACGTAATGTTTTTCAGGAGCTTTTAATACTTATCTACTCTTATTTCTGATTTCCACACTCTGTAACATAGAATGAAAGTAATAAATATTTGTATATACAGTACTGTATATTTAATCCTGAAAATTCATTTTCCCGGCCATCTCATAAGTTTTGTGACATCCGCTACCATGTACAGCTGTTCAGTTTGGAATTGATTGAGACTGTCAACAAATTATTATTTTAACAATATGTCCGTTGCCAATGGTTGTAGTTCTGCACTTCATCATACTGAGAATATTTTCTAAAGTCTTTTGATTTAAATCTCTTATTGTGAGGCTGTGCAGCTGTACACCACAACAAACTACAACCACAATAATTGATTTGTTAAATAAATTCCTCATTGTATCATCAAAACGGAACATTGCTTTGTTTCTCTATCACATCTGTATAGTGTCACATTGTAAATGTCTAATTAATGTTCCAATGATGACTAAGTATGTGGGCGAGTGAGCATTTGTTGCATAGATCCAAAAGCAACTTAACCTGTCAATCCATATTGTTGACTCACCTCTCCCCTATTTAGAAAAGCCAGTAAAGGCTGTTTGAGCAGGATTGTGAGAGAGTTGCACTCAAGATAACCTAATCAGACAGAGGAAGACTTGTGAAGTCTTTTGTTACATAACAGTAAATAAAAACAGCCTTACTGAATATGATACTGTACCTTAATTCATTGCAAATGAATTTGCGGACTCCCAAACTACGGCTTGAGACTCGGATCCCAGGTCAGGGGTGCTGCCAGGGATTTAAGAACCTGTGAAAAGAATATAATTTTGGACCCCACTGCAATGTCATAAATTGAAAATCCTGTTTTTCAGTCTGGGCCAAGAAGAATTGTCATCACTCCCACATATGGCATGACATGGCAACCCTGTTAGGGTCATTTATTATTTCCATTAACATTTCCTCTGTTTGACTTGTCTTTAGAATTGCATGGTGGGCTGGATTAAATGCTCTCAAGGGGTCATATATGAACAGTAGGTTCCCCATCTGCAAGCTCGATGTTCTGTCCAAACTGTCCAGTCAGTCCATTGTGGCATAGGATGTTACCCACTGTTTTCTTGTTGTCTGACGTGCCAAACGCCATCAGATCATAAAGACGATCCTCCTGTGTACTTTGAGACTACTCCCTTACCTTTCTTATGATCACCCTCACTCCACAAAGACACGCTTGTATGTTGCTCAAAACCGGGGGGAATTGATGGTCATTTCATGTCTTCAAGAGGTGTGATCTCATCAAGCCTTTCCAGCCTTGTGCAGGTCTACATTCTTGTCTAAAAGGCTTTTAGTAATTCAAAAACTGTCATTTTTGAATTACGTACTAAAGGGCTTTTAGTAATTCAAAAATGACAGTGACAAAGTGACAGTATAATACGGAACATACAGGGATTCGTCTTGGCTTTACTCAAACTGTTTATTTGAGGTTTGCAGTCATTACATTGTTTTATTATTATTATTATTATTATTATTATTTATACAGAACTTTTAAGATTGTTGCGTGGCTGGTCGTGTCAGTGTTCTTGGCTTTACTCAAACTGTTTATTTGCGGTTTGCAGTCATCACATTGTGTTTTTATTGTTGTTGTTGTTTATACGGAACTTTTGAGCTTGTTGCGTGGCTGGTTGTGTCAGTGTGGAACAATCAAGTTGATGACTTCTTAAATTTTTTATATTGCTAACGCGCAAATTTCCAGCATTCTCATTTTTTAGTTGAGCATCGAAAGCTACTTACCTGTCAAGCAGGAACAGCCGGGCCAATGTTGACCCTTAACTGTCCTTTTATCCGTGTAGCCTCCCTTTTTCTTTTTCTTTCTTTTCTTTTCATGTATTATTATTATTATTTTTACTATTATTATTACTTTTGTCTCCTCAAACAAAACGTTTCGTTTCTTCGGTTGTTTTGCAGCTTCAGCCATGACAGCAGTAATCGCGCGTAAACATTCAATCCGATTTACGTCTTTGTAACGAATGGGGGAAGGAGGAAGTGGCGTCTGCCGTAAAGCAATCAGCATATTTGTAGTTTTTTTCTGTGGCATTCTGGTGCCACCATTCTCAAAGTTGCTTGATTTATTTATTTATTTATTTGTTTATTTATTTATTTTTAACTTAATACCTCTCTGAGAATGTGATTTCAATGCTCAATTATAATCTAAATGCAGATTGAATTGTCAGGTCTTTCTACACCAGGATCTTATTAGAATGCATAGGTGAAACTAAAGTTGTATGCTTGAAGTGATCATTTAAAATAAAACTAAACATTTTTAATGAAAGCAAGCATTTGAGAAATTACTCAAGTGCAAATACTACTTTGATTGTTGCAAGAAGATACATGTTGTGCGATAACATAATGCACAACTATTGTCATGGTTTTTTCATATGCAATATAGACAAAACATTGAACTTTGATGGCTCATTTTAATATACTTTATTGACAAATGTCATTTATTGCATGAGTATGTAAAATGGTACATGCACAACAGACTAAACAAGCTCATTTAAAACTGTTATACATTTGATGTCATAAATATGGCTAGCAATCTAAGTGGCAATACTCCTTCCAAAGAGGTGGGAGTGTTTTATGCTGGTTCAGACTTCAGTTGGTTCCTCATTGTTGGAAAGTAAAGGGTAGGTCAATTTCAAGCCTTCCATTTGTGAGTTTCACCTGAGCCTCCGGTGAAGCTTGTGTCAGGCGCTCAAAAACAGTGGTGTTCACCTGATCGACTACCTTAATGAACATGTCAATAATGGAATCATATGCATTGTTGAGCTGCTCTTGATCTAGGGTAGAGATCTTGTCAACAACAACCTTTATGACTGTCACAATATTGACATAGATGTCATTGATCTGGAGGAACACTTCATCTAAATAGTCAGACTTGATCGAGTCAACAAACCGCTGAGATTCACCAACAATAGCTGACAGGGTCTCGCTAATTTTCACCAGTACTGTGTCAAAACTCTCCATATTCTTCACAGAGGCCACTAGTCCATTCATGATGTCCTTGACATATGTTTTTACGTTTTCAAGGATCTGGCCCACAGTAACTACATCACCAACTGGCATGGAGACTTTTATGGTGCTGATTTTCTCCACAAATGACTTGTAGTAGATCTCCATGGACTGATAAATAATCTGGATGGTTTTGTCCAGAATAGTAGCAATGCTGCCGGTCATCTTCTTCAGGACTTCAGGAAGAGTGGTCATTTCCTCAGACCCTGGCAGTTTGAACTGGGTCTCCCTCAGGAACTTGACGATAGCATCCAAGACAACCTGGATGCTTTGCTGGTATTGGACAATGGTGTTTCTGAAGAAGATTGACAGCTGGCTCATCTGGACATCGTAGTTGATGGCGGTATTATAGACATCACCGATGCGGCTAACAACAACATTCTTCAACTTCTCCATGTTGCTCGTGATCTGATACTTGTGAAGGAACTCTGTGAAGGCAGAGATCATGGAAGGGAGTCGCAGCTTCAGTTCCGAGAGCATCATTTTGGGTGCCTCTGTGTTGTAGACAATCTGGAGGTTCATCCTATTTGCATCCTTAGAAGATGATTTCATGACAAAGATGTCGACATCAGCCTCTGGAGCAGACTGTCAAAAAGAATGCAAAAAAATAACTCTTAAGCAAGACTAAGCAAAACTGATTAAATTTGCAAAATTGTCAGGTTAATCAACTCACAGGATAACGACCATAGACTCTTGTACTCATCTGCGATGGGACCCTGCCATTCATCTGCAAGCCCAGAAAGCCAATAGATGGAGCAGATAGTGAGGCACTAAGAACATCTCTGCGAGCAGCGTAGCGAAGGTTGACATCAGTGAAAGTTGGGCTGGTGATGTCCACATTAAGGGTTTGGCGAGAAACACTGAAAAAGAGAATACATTTTAAAATGAATTCCTGTCCTGTGATTAAATGAGAAAGAAGTATGCAAACAAAGAGATAATGTTACCTTGTGCCTTGGTCAATGACATGGTTGGCATCCATGTTGAGGTCAGCATGTTTCAGGGCGAGCTTGTTAATCATGTTCAAAGCAGCATTCTCAAAGTTTATCGTTGAAGAAGCTATTGGACAAGAAGTTTTGTGTACTTCAGTTCTTGAAAATATTGCAGTAGAATACATACTGTAATTATGCGAGAGGAAAATCATTAACTCACCATCCATGTCATAATCCAAGATGACAAAGGTGGAGGTGGCAGAGGATTTAAGTGTGCCTGTGAAAACGGGAGCATTTCCCTCCAGGAGTACATCAAAATTTGAGGTGTACAGTGGGGTGATGAACTTGCCGTTAGTGTACATCTTCTGTTTGGCGACTGTTACATCGACCACAGTTTTGTCCAAGATGGTGAAATCACCCAGGCTGCTTGGCTGTGACAGAGTAATCTCAATATCAGCAGTCAAGGAAGACACTGGTGCAATATCAATGGTAGCCTGGGCAAAATGCTTCCCATTGGTGTTGAAACTGAACAGGTTGAGCTCATTGTTACTTGTGTGCTTAAGCAGAGTGTACACATGGCTTAGGGAGGCTTGCAAAGACAGACTGTCAATTAAATCAAAGTTGATCACTTTAGCGGTGCCGTGGTTAAGTTTGACATCAGCAATGACCTTGGCGGTGGAGCGTAGGCCATTATTCAAGAACAGGTTAACGTCACTATCCAGAACTCCAAGTAGTAGATAGTCATCAAGCACTCTGCCATCCATGTTTGCCTTAGTGAATGCCTCAATGGAAATGTCTTCATTGGTTCCCTCCAGCTTCAGGCTGCATTCAGTGTTTGCTTTTCCAACAGCCTTGACCACAGGGATGTTGAAATCCCCCTTAATGTTCACAGTGGAGTGAGCCTTGGCTTTGGATTTGGTGTCCGCAACTAGATGCTGGTTCAATTCCAAGCTCAGTATAGGCAGAGAAATTCGTGCAACGGAGGCCACGGAGGTAGAAGCTTCCAGAGTCTCAGTACTCACACTAAAGGTGCTGTCATGAGTGCCTTCAATGTGCCGATTTTCAAGGGATAAGGAATTGGCCAACTTGATTCCTCTTTTGGTGGTCAGGCTGGTGGTGCCATCAAGTTTGGCTTTCAAGCCCTCGAACACAGAGGCAGTCGTAGCTCCCAGACGGAATACAAGATCATCTGCTGCATACAGTCCAGTATTGACATTCACATTGATGAGAGCAGACTTAAAGGACAACTCTGTAATCAGGTCACCCACAGGGGGAATCTCGATCAGGCTCATTATAACAGCGATGGGAGCAGCCTGCTTTTTCTGATAAACAATCTTGGCATCTAGATCGACATTTTGTTTAGTCGAAATCAGGAGTTGCTTCAGTTGAATCAGCTCATACAAGTTCACGTCACTTATTGCCGGGGTACGGATGTTGATAAAGGGGATTTCAACAGCAGGGATGCTAATGGGGTTGTTGAGGAAGTCAAGATTAACATTGCCATCCACTGTAATAAAGACACCAGCCTCATTTCTGTTGTTGTCAGCAGTTAAGTTGTAGGTCATTACACCCTGGTTAAGACGAGCAGTATAAACTGTGTTCACCTTCTGGTCGTTGGGTGTCAGAGTGGCAGAATAATGGTTCTGCAAATCAATCTTAATAGTCGGTGCTCCGGCGATGGTAACCCTGCTGTTTAATTTGTTTTGGAAGTCAGCGAAAAATTCGTAGGGATAGGCAACAATGTTCATTCCATTGGAAAGGACTCCTCTTACCACTCCAGTCATTTCTGTGTCATGGTTTGCTTTAAGCTCAGCCTTCAGGTTATTGAGGTTGACATTTCCAGAGGCCGAAATCACACTGTTCTTAATGACTGGCGCCTTCACCTCATTGAGGACATTAAACTTGTAGAGCAGAGGGCTTGCTTCAGCTGTTACTTGCTGTTTCATTGTCAGTGTTTTGGAGTCTGTGTTACCAGAGAAAGTCAATGTGACAAGGCTTGGACTGAGTGACAAATACAGGTTGCTGATGTGGTTGCTCTCGTGAGCAACGGACTTGCCAACATTGTCAACAGTCAAAGTGAGGGTGTAGCCATCTTGACGGAGGATTGCTTTCTGGTTCATGGTGGCATCACATTTGAGGGAGACAAATGGAAGGTCTACATTATGTTTGTAGTTTGTCTCAAGAGAAGCAGCCATTCCTCCTTCCATTGCAATAAAAGCAAGGTTTGAAACATCGGCATTGTAAATTGGAGTATTAACTTTCACTGCAGTCTTTGCTTGGGCCTGGCCAGAGAGGCCATAGAGAGATAGAGAGGCTTGGTGATCAACAACAAGAGCAAGATGGTTGATATTGAGGGTCTCTGCAAGCACAACACGGCTCATTTTAGGAAGAGCAATTTGAGCAGTTGAGTCGACTTTGTAATTCAGGATTTCAAAGCTGGAAGATGTGCCTTGAGAAGTAATGATGGCTTTGAATTGGGGTGTCATTACTTTCTCAGTAGAGTTTTGGATCTCAGCAGATGTCTTGATGGTGTAGATAGGAGTATTAAATCGGATCTCACCAGAGAGTTTGCCAAAGCAAGGGACAATAATATCACTTGGGATAGTTGGAACTGTGAACTCAGGAACCGAAAGAGACTTAACAAGCTTATCTACAGGGAAGTGTGGGATGGTAGGGAAGGAGATCTCAGGAAGAGTAATTTCTGAGAAGTTTATCTCAGGCATGGAAGGGAAGTAGTTCAATGTGAGATCTTTGAAGAAATCATCAATTTCAATCAGTTTGAAATTGAAATTCAAGATGAAATCAATAACTTGGATGATTTTCTGCTTGATGTCATCAAAGGAAATGGTGGTGGCATGGATAGTGTGGAAGCCCAGGATGGTGAATTCAGGGATATTCAGCTGTGTGGGGATTTCAGTCAGCTGAAGTTTATCCATGTTGAACGTCATGGATGGAACCACAAGGTCAGTGAGGGGAACAGTGAAAGATGGAATGTTCAACTCATACTTCTTCAATTCACTTGTCAGCGCATCAAAGATTTGCTGAATCTCACTGAAGATCTTTTGTTCAGGGAACACTGACCTGATTCCATCGATCACACTATTACAGTTCCTAGTGACAATGGCCAGAGCTTTTTTGTAGTACTCGCTCACTAACTTCAGGTATGAGGCAAGCTCAGCTTTGATGTCGATATTTGTAACTTCTTCTTTGATGTATTCAAAGTATCTCTTAATATCTTCAAACAAAGTCTGGTCCATCAGTTCTTTTAGAGATGTAATAATTTCTGCAACTCTGATTTCTCTCAGACGATCTATCAAGCCTTTAGCAGAGGTCAAGACAACATTAGAGAAATCTTTTGCTGCTTCAAGTTTCTTGGGAATTTCAAGAGCCCTGATTAGATCATTAATGTAATTTGTAGAGTCTGCAATGATTTCATTAACATAATCCACAATCCCATTATAATCCAGTGATGTCATTTTCTGCATGGTAGACTCAATAAAAGACTTCAAGTGTTGAATCATATCCTTAACTTCAGTGGATTTCATGTAGTCAATAGCTACCTGGAAGAATTGCTGGAATTTAGTAGGGATGTCTGCATCCCTGACCATTCTGGCAACAATATTGACGGTTTCCTCAATTCTTAACTGCTTGATGACCTCCACCAATTTTTCCAATATGACTTGGACCTTTTTGTCAGCTTCAAACTTTACGATGAAGTCCCATGTCTTGGAAGATAATGTGTTGATTTTTTCAAAGATGTTGAGATCCTGGATCCATTCCTTGATATACTCTGTTATCTCATCGAATACCTCAGTTGGAATCTGACTTGTTAAAATCTTGATGGAATCGCTGATGTCAATGTCTTTGATGATCTCCTTCAGTTCATCAACAAAGTTGACAATATCAAAACTGTCAACTGACTGTTTCATGATATTCAGGCAATCATTCAGATTAGCCATGATTTGGTATTCGTTGTCAATATTGTGCAGGAATGCCACACTCGTGCCTCTCAATTGTTCCAAGTCAATCTGCTGGATCATCGTCTTCACAGTATCGATAAGATACACAACTATTCCTTTGATGTCATAGCTATCATTAATGGCATTTACCAGTTCCTGGATCTTTGACACAATGGTTTCAGACAGGTTGCCATCAACAATAATCTGCTCCATCATGGCAAAATAGTGTTGAATGTAAAAGGTGACATCAGTGATAATTTTGTCAAAATGAACCCTCAGGTTTCTGAAAGCAGCGTCCACATCCTCCATGGAAATCAGATATTTTGGGCTTAGATCACTTAAGTAATCTTTCAACTGAATGACTTTGCCTTCAATGTTAAGTTGAGCAACAAACTCACCTACACGCTGAGGAAGTGCTTGAAGTTTTTCCCTGATCTCCTCATTCCTGATGTAGTCCTGAACAATTTCTGCAACACGGACAATAGCATCCTTGATGCCTTCCAAGAAGAAAGGCACATTTTCCATCAGAGGGAACTGAATGATGTGGCAGTTTGTGTTCTTGTCATACTTGAGGAAGCCTGAGACACCAAATTCCTGGTTTTCTGTGGATTCTGTGTTGATGATGTTTGTGAGGATATTAGCAGAAATACCCATGCCAGTTCCCTCAGCGGTGTTGTAAACACTCATGTCTTGATTTAAGGCATGATTATTGATTTTCGACTTTAGACTAACTGCGGCCTTCTGTTCACTCGTAGAAAGAACAGCGTCCATCTTATTGTCCAGTGTGGTCTCCAGGGAAATGCCGTTGTCGAGTGCCTGGCTCACTGAGGCTCGGCATTCATGTGAGCTAGCAAAAGCCAAGGGTTGTGCTCGCAGGAGGAACTTGCCATAGAGCTGTGCACTGTGCTTTCCATACAGCACAAAGTCTCCATCAGCATTGAAGATGGCATCAAGGTTGAAGTCGAAAGGAACTATGCTGGAACGGAGGTTATGGTCAAAGCGCATAAGCTGTGAGTTAAAGCGAGCATCATTGGTGAATTTGGCAGCAAGACCAATAATCTCAAGTTCTGAGGTATGGCTCAAGTATGTTCCAAAAAGATTTCCAATCGTGCTGCACTTTGCGTTGGCTGTCATGTCAGCATAGTTAATCTGATAGCTGTGCTTCATCTCTGCCTCATCATAGGTAGTTTTCAGGCTTCCAGTCAAGTCCATCTTGTAAGAGCCCGCCTGCAACTGAGCCTCATTAATGATGTTAGCGGCGAGTAGCTTCACGTTATTGTTGACCTTGGCAGATACTGCATAGGGTGTTAGGTCAAGGGCAACATTGTGTTTATAAGAGGCATACTCACTGGCCTGGGCTTTAGCCTTAGAGTTGAAGGTAAGGCTGGAAAGTGTTACCGTCAGATCATTGCCATTATCAAACTTGAGGTCAAATAATGCAGCCTTGTTATTAACAGACAGACTTGCTTTAGTAGTGTCCAGCAGAGCATTAAAGGTGTTTTCCAGAGTCAGTGGACTCTGAAGAGTGTTTGTTCCACTTGTGACCAAACCGTCCTTGTCCATTCTCAGGGTGGCTTTGTGCATGGCAGTGTTCTGCAGAAGCTTAATGATGCCATCACTGTTTACCGTCAGACCATTGACATCAAGAGAGGAAGTCAGCAGAGAGTAGATTTGATCTTCAAAGTGGTCTGCATTTGTTTCCACTCTCAGAGCAATTTTGCCTGTTCCAGCAGAGGCTTCAGCTTTGTTTTGGATTTTCATGCCAAGAGCAAGGGCACTTGAATGACACTTGAGTGACAGGTTGCTGTCTGCGAAGGAAAGCTCGGCAGTGTGCGTCAAGGTGTCTTCAAAGGCATTGGTGTTAGAAACAACCAACAAGTCACCATCAACAAGCGTTGCTGTGATTCTGTTTTTAGCCTGAACAATTGTTGAGTCAAATTCAACCAAAGAATCGATCTTTGCATTTGGTTTGAAAGGAATAACATAGAAGGTCTGAGTTGAAAGAGTCTTGGCAGAGAGGGGTCCAGCCTTGAACATTCCCTTAAAGTTGCTATCAACAGAGATTTTCTCAGTGTTGATTCCAGTCAGGGAGTTGTAATCGATGTCAACATTGAGGCTAAATGGGCTTGTGGCTTCAATCTTGCCTTGTGATTGCACGTTAATTTTGTCAGTGATGGTTGCATCCTCAACAAAACTAACATTGGCTTCAATGAACTTGTGGGACAAAGAGCCTTTCAAGTGGGCCTTCAGTGAATCAGTGGTGGCCAACATTCCAGAGCCTAAATGAAAGATGCAAAAAGGAAATTGAGTCATTGTATCAATACTAATAATTTACTTTAATTTATAATACTATAATGTTTAGTTAAAAAAAAAAAAAGAAAAAGGGAAGTCACATATTCGAAATACCTTCAGTCTTGAATGACAGGATTTCAAATGGTGAGGTTCCTTTGACATCAAACTTGGCAGAGTAACTTGGAGCTTCCACAACATCTTTGCCGGCTGCGATTGAGGCCTCAATGTCGTAGAGGTTGCTCTTCATCTGTGTTGAAACTTCAGCTTTGCCAAAAAGAGGAACAGTAAAAGTGAGTCTCTCAGGGAAAAAAAACTCCGGGATTGGAATCTCCATGGAGACAATCTCCACTCCAAACTCAGGCAGAGACAGGTGAGGTGTTGTCAAAGCTAGTGGGAAGTTGAGCTCCTTAGTTGACTTTCCCCCAAGAGGGAGTGGGATGGCGATGGTGAAGTGCTCTTTGTTGAAGTAGTACGCGGCCTTTGTTTCACTGTAAAAGTACAAAAGTTAAACTTATAAATGTTTTTGAAAAACCCAATAACCAATTAATGTGGCCCATTTCAGACTTACGTGTTGAGGAACAGCGTCTCAGGCAAGGAAATCTCAGGCATATCTGGAACTCTGAAGTTCTGAAGGTAAGGGATCTCAGCACCATACTTCTCCATGTAGTTGTTTGTTGCCTAAGAGACAGACAACAATGGAAGCTGTTTCACTTCAACACAAATAGAAACACATTAGCAATAATAGTTGGATCGCATACTTCTCCAAACTTCTTGAAGATGTGAGAGACCTTCATGTCGGTTTGTCCCACTTGTGTGTCAAGAAGTTCTTGTGTGTACTTCTCAAACAAATCAGTGAATGGTCCGAAGGTGACATCAGTGTTCATGTCAGATTTGAACTCAACCTCAACCTTGCTTTCATCTGGATAATGGACAAAAAATGGAAACGTTTGAAGACATACAGAAGTGTGTCTCTTTTACTTTTACCTTAAAGATTGGGTTAACTTTACCACTTCAATTTGAGTGCTGATTTAAAGGTACTGTTCGTCAGAATTGGTAAAATGGATATGAAACATCTAAGCGAGAAAAATGCAGTGAGCTAGCAAAAAATGAGAAAGTATTACTGATGGTTGTTATAGATAGGGCAGAAAGCATAAGAGTGTATGTGGAAAAATATATTACCGTATTTCATTGCAATCTCCTGTTTGGACACAGCATCCATGACCTTCACTTCACTCTTCAGTTTCAATTCCAATTCTTCCTCTCGCTTCATGTTAGCTGTGACTGAGGCATCAACGTTTAGTGTGGGGACCAAAAGCTGAATTTGAAGCATACCTTTCTTCATCACCTCAAGACTGAAAGAAATACCAGCGTCAGAATCTAAAATATGTCAAATGACATCTTTGTTCCTCCTTGAGACGCCTGATTTCTTACTTGGCTTGACCAATGAGGGAAAGCTGAGGGATATCTTTGTTAAGAAGATCCAAATAGATGGAATGGGTTCCTTTGCCTCTGGTATTCCCATCAACAACACCCAGCCTCAATCCTGCTTCCACATCATAGTCAGGAATCTGGATATCAGCTGTGACCGTATGCTTCCTTCTGTTGTACTTCATGACTGCTCTGGCCTCTGCGGGCTCTGCACCTGTTGTTGTCCAACCAATCCCATAATGTCACGCCACTGAATTTCAGAGCCATTTCAATTAGCTTATTATCAACTTGACTGTGATGTACCTTCAGCTCTCAGAACGAACTTCACAGAGTCGACCTTTTGCCTGCCCTCGTCTCCCTCCTTGAGCAGCTCATAGGCAAGAGTGGCAGTGTACTCAGTGACTTCACCGGTAGGATGGAGCTCCAGTGCAAATCTTATTAAAATTCATGATATCGTTTAATGGATAAATCAATTTTTGGTATGTAATTTATTTAGAAAAATAGAGCTGTTGTGTGTGTTTCCTCACTTGCTGTCTCCAGTGAAGGGGAAGTAGGGGGCTGTCTCTTGAGAGAAAGCATCAGTGTACTGAAGAGCGGTGCAATATTTCATCCCAGCAAAGAAGGGGGTGCATTCACTAACATCGACTTTGTTTGTCACCATTGGGGTGATTGTCACGACCTTCAGGTCATTCACTGCCACCAGGCTGTTTCTAAATTTTAAACACAGAGAAGGAGTTAATAAAAACCATTTAAAAAAAACACTTCCAACCTTGACACACAGTTGCCATTTTTTGTGCATCTTACGTCATTTGGATTAGCTTGGTTGGGCTCTTGGGAGTAGGGATGGTCAGCTTGACATGATCACGTCCCATCGAGATCTTGGCCTGAAGTCCGCTCTCGTGGAAGATGTTGGAGTGCAGCTCCAATCCAGAGTTGAGATATTCGGGAATGTAGGCTCCAACATGGGTTGTAAACTCAATGCCAGCAGAGGGCATGAAAGCTACTTCACTCTGTCAGAGAAACACAAAAGATGTACGTTAGAACTTGACTTACAAACGACTGGTATGGTTAAAACAGATTCAGCAAATAAATACCATGTCACGGGCAATCTTAAGTCCAGCCTTGACTCCAGGGGTGAAAGTTCCAGACAATGTAATTTTCAGAGGCACACCAGTGACAGTGGGCAAGAAAAAGTCATTATCCATGAAGATGTAGTGGGCGAAGATGGTGTTGTCAGCCTTTGTCATCAGTCCCTTCAAGAGCTGTGCAAATACAAGTCAAATTTAAATCACAAAGAGGCCTATGCTTTGTTTTTATGTAAACTGTTCTCCTCAAGCCACATCGCCTTTCCTTACATCGGTGGGAAACATCTTGAACATGCTCTCAGCCATCAAGGCAGCAGAGTATGCCATAGCTTCCAGCTCACTGGTTTTCAGATATCCCAGCTCATTTCCGAACAATCTCAAATACATCATCGCCTCTGGAGACTTTGTGGTCTCCAGTTTTTTCATCAGCATGTTGAGGTTCTGTCCAACTTCTTTCATAAAGTTCTGAGTGACCTAAACACAGATGTGGAGATCAAGTATTGCTTGATAGTTACAACAATACAACCAAAGTAGAGTTCTTCTCAGCCAACTCAAATACCTGTCTCTTCATCTCAGCATTCTTCAAACCAGGAAGGAAGCTCTGTACAATCTCTCTGACTGCATGCATGTTATCGGAGACAAAGTACATCGTCTTCATGGCAGTGTCAGGGAAGAATCCATTGTCACCAAACAGTGCATCAACTGTCGGTTCAAATCCTTTACCCTCGACACCAATCTGTGATGGTTGTACAAGTCGCAAGTAAGTTTATCTAAACTTACTCTAACAGAGCTTCTTTTCTGATCACTCAGAATATTTACCTCCATCATGTCAATGTCAAATCCAAATGCCTGAAGAGTCATTTCCAGCATGGCTTCTTTGGGCAGGTAGCTGGTGCCCTCAAAGATCATGTTTCCCTCTACAGATCCGATCCGGTAGTTACGAGAGAACTTGGTGGGGTTCATGATGGGTCCAATCTCATTGTCCTGGATGGCGTCACGAATATTTTGCCTGAGTCTTGACAGACAAAAAAAAACCCAAAGATACAATTCAAACTCTAATGTTCTCGATTTTGTAGTACTCTGACAACGACAACAAATAAATTCATATGTAGCCGGTCGTCACTTACTCTTCAGTTTTAGGCTCACTTGAAGACAAAATATTGGTAATGTGGGACACCACAAAGCTCTTGAATTGGGTATCTTTCTCAGTGGGCAAGACAGTGGCCAAACGCACCAACTCACTTGGCAGGGGGTTCTTCATAAGCACAAGATATGCAGCGATTCTCTTTTGCAGGGGGCTGGCACTGTCCAAAAGGACCTGAATGAGAATCTCTCTTCCCTGTGACAAAGTCATTGATCCAATTAGCAATAATTCTAATGAGTTATTCAAACCATACTTTAATATTTCCAAACATTGGCACTTGCCTCATCTGAGATGGGAGTCTGCCGGTAAACCTGGATGGCAGCTTGCTGCACTGCCAGGGAAGCATCTGGTTGGTTCACACACTGCAGCACTGAAGCTCTGAGTGCAGGGCTTGCAGGCACAATAGCGGGAGCCATATTCCCAATAACCTAGACCAACACAGAAAATAGTTGTCTTTACCATACAGAATAAATAAGAACAGACTTTGGATCATGGTTCCATAATACAAATCAATGAACTACTCATTTGCTGAATTACATACCCTCAAAGTCAGGAAAGTGTTTTCTTCGTCACCAGCACAGTCACCCAAATGACCAGCCAAGAACTCAGCAACAGAGCGAATCTCGGGGATTAGTTTTCCTTCACTTTTGTAAAACCTGTGATGAAGAAATGTAAGATTAGTCTCTTTGAATCACGTGTGACAGTCAATAGCATAGTAGGGTAACAAAGCTCACCTCTTGATTACATTGCTCAGGCCATACATGATGGGCTTGCTGGGCTTGTACTTGACCATTTCAAGCATGTCATTGATCAGAAGGGCAGAAGGATTAGAAACAAGTCCCAATGCAAAAACTGTGGCATCGACTTCAATTGCTGTGGTTTGGAAGCCCCTAAGGATCTGCATGATGGCACTGCTGCACTCCGGAGTTCCGCACTGGGCCAGAACTTGGTAGGTCAGGACACGGGACACAACGAGAGCCTCTGGAATGGCACTCCTCAGGGTTTCGGTCTTCATTCCGCGGACCATGGTGACAATCTGATGGAAGATTTGTGCCCTCTTCTCGCCCTCAGTCTCAGGCAGATAGGCCAGTTCACTCATGAGATCCAGATAAGCCTCTTTATCCTGGAAATACATCTTGTGCTCAACAGTGTCCATATGAAGACCCTTGGCATTATCACCTGTAACACACCAGCAGCATTGTGTTAATCAGTGGTTTTGCTTTGGAGATGGGAATTAACACATCTCAGAAAACATTAAATAGATTGTCGATTTACCATGATCAAAGACTCTGTCGTTGGAAGTAGAAACCTGCACCAGGGTCAGTTCTTGCTTTCCAACATTAGTAACTCCATATTCACCCCTGAAATTGTAAAGCACTGTTTTAGGATCAGGACTGAGGCAGAAAATGTGCTACATTACTGAAGCACAGCATAGCGGGCATTAGGGAAATTCAGATTTACTTGTGAGAGAATGGGATCAGGATGTGCTTCTCTGTACATGACCCAGAGGTCATGTGTTTCTTCTCGTTGTCAAATTTGTAGTTACAGGTCTGTGAGCTTCTGACGAGCTTGGAAAGAGGGTATTGCTGAAAATGAAAAATGAAATCATTTGGCTCATGCTGATTTGGCATTAAAGTAATATTGTGGTTCTTTCAATTTTGAATGGCTTTTTCTTGCTCTAAATCGTCTTGTTTCATTCCCTGCTTGTTTTTTGTGTTGTTGTCGGTTTTTTTTTCGCCTTACCATGCCAGAGATGAGTGCCAACGGGCTGGTGTAATCTCTTACTGGGACAAATCTGTCGCATGTGGACAGGTCCCTTTCCAGACTGATATCAGTTGCAATGTCCTCTCTAGCGTTGATGGTGTAGTAGCTCTTGCACATACCATGGATAGTTGGCTAAAATGTAAGAGGAACAAATGCATTTAGTACTTGCTTTACAATAGTAATCATTGTTGGTTGCTTTGGGAGACTCCCAAAGGAAATTACTGTACCATATTCTTGTTCTTGTCCTCTTCCATCAGAGGCACAGCCAGGGCTGAGATGATACCCCTCTTGATGTTCAGGGTGGTTGTTGTCTCACCTTCCTCTGGGTACAGTTTCACATCGTAGACACCCTCAACTACAACCTTCAGAGGGTATCTAGAAGACACAGAAAATCTGTTAACTGACTTGTTTTTGTACAACCCAATATTTGTCCATTACGTTCCAAAGTGCATGGTACCTTTCCATTTCGTCAGCAAAAGCATCCGAGCTGGGAGCAGCGGCGAACGTGGGATTGCCGTCTGAGTCAAAGTCGACCACTTCGCTCAGGGCACAGCCAGTGGTGCGCACGATGAAACTGCAAGTCTGCGGAACTTCGATTTCAACCTGTGACAGAAGACCCATGTCTTTCATTTCTTAAAAAGAGACTTTTTCAAGCACATTGTGAATGTCATTGAACGCACACACTAAAAACTTGCAAGCATAAAATCTCTATAAAATAATGTGCCTATCAGTGTGTTGGATATGAGCCTATAAGGGGTGGTGCCTGGGAGGGTGACATATGACCTTGGCAAGATGGAGGGAGGTTGGCAGGTTGGCTCAGGCTATGGCAAGCCTGGATGAGCGTTTTTTTTTTATTATCCTTTTAAAAAAGGTGCTTATCAGAAAAGATACTGGACTGCTCATACCTTGCACGTTGCCCTGGGTCCGTTCTTGAGCGACGAGGCTCCATTGATGGCGTTCAGAGATTCCGCTACGTATTGGTATTCGTACTTGTGCAGGGTCTTGTACCGTTTGGCCACTAGAGGAGAACATCACATCACCCTGGTAAGACATTCATTGTGATCGTGTGATTATTTATTTATTATTATTCAGCAATTGGGGCAACTTACGCAGACAAGGTGGCTGATCTCCATCTTGCGCAACTTTGAAGAAGAAAGACAATAATTGTTTATTTATGCCAAAAGACAAATTGTATTAAAAATAGCTCCTAAGGCATATTATTATTTGTGTGGCTCTCACATAGACATAAATGATATAGAGTCTGTAAGGTATGTATTGTTTTAATACACAGTTTTCAATGAAAAGTATTTATGTCCACATTTCACAAATGTATTTATTTATTTAATCGAAACTCAAATAAAAGCCATTTTGGTTGTTTTTCCGCTCACAAAATGTGGACATTATTGGACAGACTGATGGATGTAAAAAGGCATAGATCAAATATCTACTCTACATTATCAAATTCAGCTCACTATAATTCAATTCAAACTTTCATTTAAATCTTGAGATTATTGACGGGACATAGAAGTGAACCAAAAGAACAACAAAGCAGACATTATTGAAAGTTCATAGTCAAAGTTTTTTTTTTTTTAAATCATATTGAAATGATACGTAACAATTGTGTTTAGTTTGAGTGTCTGCTGTAGAGCATTCCAGGAAGAAACACTGAAAGAGGCTTTATCAAATTCAGTCTTAGTCTGAGGAACCACTTTATTAAGGTGCTGATATATGGTGGTATCATTTGCATAGAAATGAGCAAGAGTCTGTCATGGGGATGTCATGTCATACATTGTGGACCAAATATCGCACTTTTTGCAACACCGTTGGCTTTTGTCAGAAAAGCAGATTGAGTTACAGAGAGTCACACATTCTTTCCGTCAAGATATAGGTCATTTTAAAACTAGTTAAATGAACAAGAGTCATATCCAACGACTGTCAGTCTCTGGAGCAGCAAAGCATAGTCAACAGTATCAAAGGTTTTGCTAAGGTCAATAAATACGGTATTTCCCTTCCATAGCGCATTTATTGTATTATTATTTGTATGGATCGCAAAGTGAACTAGGAAGAGACCAAACCTTAGAATTCAACACAGAAAAAAGGACGAAGATGCCAATATAGTCTTACAAAAGCTTGACTGGCATTTTTTAATGTAATCATAGCAAAGGATATGACTGACTTGAGAAAAATCTTTTCCGGCAACAAACCAAAAACTTTAATTTCCTTTTCCTCAAATGTAAAGTTTCTCATCTGTGAAATGTCCAAATAAATCCACACGGTCACCCACAGATTCTTGAGCATCGAGATGCTTCAAAAAGCGCTATCATCATCCGATATTGATCATGGAAAAGTCACAACACCAGGCTTAACCTTTATACCAAAAATAATATGAAATTGAACATTCAGATGATTAAATACAACGTATTTAAAACAACAACTGTCGTAAATACTCACCAGCCAAGGCTGATGTGCTGAGGATCAGCAGAAGGCAGAGCTTTGAGTCCCTCATGGTGGGCTCGTAAAGCTCAATCCCTCCGGTGGTTTGGCGAGTACTCAGATGAGACTGAGTTGTCCGAATCCTCGCGGGTCCTTTATAGAGCACTTACTGGGAGGAACGTTCAAAGTCCGCCGTGACCTGCGGTGTGGAGGGACAAAGGGAAAAGGTTTTTCAGGATATGCATTGCTCAAAGCAGAGGCTTACAACGCAGATTTTTTTTCTGAAATCGTTACACGCAGTGGGAGTTCTCACTCAAATGTTTGATCATATCAAGACAAGTCAGTGAGTTCAAGTTAACTTTGGCGGTTTTCAAACTCAATGTCGGTGCTTGACCAAGACGGGTCAAGCTAGTCAAATGGCGCTGTCGTGTAAAATTAGCTCGTTTCTACTACAACACAGACTTAGACGACATTTTTGTTTGGTTCAGTCCAAAATTTTTGGGCAGTTTTAACCTGGTACTGACTCAATCTAAACAAGTTTAACAAATTATAATATTTTTTTTAATACAACTGAAATTTATATCAAGATGGCTTTTTTGGGCCTTTATCTTGTATTGTGTTGTTCTGGAGTATTTTTCTTCTGTCTGTGTGTCTTTAGCCCATATTCCTGTCAATTATCCCTGTCCTGTCTCTGCTCGTTTGCGCAGTGCTGTAGCTGTTGTTGTTGAGGAAACAACAGAAGCAGAAATTGATTTTTTTTTTTTTTTTTTAACTGGACAAATGTGCACACGGTCTCCAAACACTGTGTCAAAACAGCAAATCTTTTATACTGGTTCTGTGAATGATACCTATTAAATGTTCTCACGCATTTGATTTGTGTACGCATTCTTAATGTTTTCTTATATTTTGAATTAACAGCAAAAAATACAAAGCATGCACACACAATATGGGTCTCACATTTGATCTATCAAAAAAAAAAAAATAGGAACTGTAAAACTGCCAAATGCAGTACATCAGTGAGTCATATTTTAAAAAAAATCATAACCTCTTGAGCATACTTTTTTTTTTTTAATAGGAAAAAGGGTTCCAATTGTAACACCCAACATTTAAACATGCAGTCACATATTAAGATTACAAATAGAATAATTAGAATTAGAAATATAATAATTAGAATTGTTCTGACAATATTTTTACCTTGCTCTTGTGTTGCTGCTTCCGCTGCCACTAACCCAAAATGAAAACAATCCCCCTAATTCAATACTACCCGGATAATGAACTTTGATCAACAAATATTCAAAGGTTCCTCTAAGGCTTTATTTGCTGTTCGAGCAAACATAAGTAAACATTTTGACTCAAGGCTGAAATGCGCTTTTCATCCGTAGCGTGAGGTTGTATTTTAAAACTCGTTCCTATGCAGTTTTATCAGCATATTTGTCAGCATCATTTGCAAATGTTAACTTGAAGACACGGGTTCGTATTGACTGACACGTGCATGCTTTGGATCCAAGGGGGTTTGGGGTGGTGGGGGTTAGCCCTGGAATACTTGATAAGCTCCACTGTGTGCAATTTGTCTCAGTGATTCAATCAGGAAACCAATCACGCTATTGACTTTCATGGTCATTAACCTCACCGCGCTATAATTCTGCCAGCCTCCTTCTGCTGGCATTTTGGCATTCATGTACCTTTTAATTTTTTTTTTTATATATTGAGTATTTGTCGAGCGCGAGATAAAAGTAAAAGATGGAAGATTTGTTTTTAAATCATTGTCTTTCATTAATACAAGTGTTTTTTTTCCATTTTAGCTTGACTTATTTCTTTAGTTTTTGTTAACTAACCCCCAGTGTGCCCTGCGACTGGCTGGCGACCAGTTCAGGGTGTAGTCCGCCTTCCATCCATTGTCAGCTGGGATAGGTTCCAACACCTCGCCGTGACTCTGTAAGGGATAAGTAGTGTTGAAGATGACACATGACGCACATTGCTTTTGCATCTTAAATTGTTGCAAGTTGCGACAAGTGTAAAACGTGATCTACAGGTTTTCGATTTTCGTGACCTATTTGACATTCTGGAGTGTTACCAAATCGTTGGTCAATCTGGAGGGGCAAACACTGGCTGAAAGTCCAGACACAACCAAGTCATGCACAGGGTATCTGCTGTGTCATAAATCGCCATGTGCCCCTGCAGCAATATTGTTCTTCTACTTTATCAGGGAGAGGGTGATAACACTTTTCAAACCTAATAAAACAGCACTGACGTTCTAAGAAGACAGGACAAAGTTTATCATATACAGTCGATGGAAGGCGTGCGTGCTATCATGTTGTTACTGTATGTATTGCATACATTCTTGACTTCAGTTAATCCAACTGAAGTTAAAATAAAACAAGGAAATCCATTCATTTATTCAACTCCTTTTTGAAAAAAATGTCTTATTCTTTATTCTCTAATATAAGCATATGTGAGTCAAGTGTTGATGGGATTTTTATTACAGTTCCTCTGAAGTGTTTTTTTTTTTTTTTTTTTTTTAGTATGGCCCCACAGGCAGGAGGTCTCCCCACCTTGAGGCAGAGCAATCACTATTGACGCCATTCTTATACAGATGCTTAATGTAGAATAAAGGGCCCGGGCTTTCACGAAAGGCCCGATGGTCGACAAGGTTTTGTTTTGTTTTCCAAAAGAAAATTGTAGTCTAATGCAACAAGTTTACGACAAGCAAACAAAGACTTTACCCTTACCTATCTAATCCTTTCCCATGTGTACAGTAGGGCGTATGGTTATCCACCTAAACTGAACAGGAACTTTTTAAACTAGTCATGCTTTGGTGTGCATAGTCCAAAAATGAAATTAATGTTTCTTTCCTTACATATTGTTGTACATAATAACAACTCTGCCATAATATCAATAATGGTTAAGCTGTTATGTTTTCTAACCATCATGCATAAAAGCCATATTTCTTTTCTCATTATTTGTGCGAAAGACAAATAAGAAGCGAAAGAAGTGAAGAATGTTATCACGGTTAGAGTTATTATTTTAGACAAATTCTCCTCCTTCTCCACTTGCGCCGGGCTCCTAAACTGCAGGCCTCCTAGCACCCTCTAGTGCACAATTTTGGAATTAGTTATGGGGGAAAAAAACAAAAAACTGTCCTTTACGATTGCTCACCTGAAAAAGTTGTTACATAACATTTTCGTGGGTTTCCCCTTTTCAATTCTAACTCTAATTTTTAAGATAACAGTCTACATGATTTATTATAAAACCCAACAAGGGAAATATTTCAACAGCAGTGATCACGCTTCTGTAGCTGCTTGTTGGAGGCAAAATTATTTGGAGCACACTAATTTGCGGCGCCGAACGAAGAAAACAGGCATACAGTTACACTGTGTTGTTTCATGTGATGCGATGTGTGCGCTGCATGCGCCACATTCGTGGATCTGCTATGCAGGTGAATGAAGTGTTGCCCCCACGAATGAAAACCACTTTTTTCCCCTACTATGCTTTAGAAGTCGTTTGTCTGATCGCAACTCTCTTCCTCCATCCCAGGGCTATCCCCCGGTGTGGCGCCATCCCTGCTTTTCAGGTAGAGAGTTAAACCTGCAATGTGCTAATGGTAACAGGTGTCAGGCTTCAGACACACACACACACACACAGTTAATTATTGATCCACTGACTGAAATACTGACATCCACACCACACTTCCTGAAGTGTCTAACCTGCAGAAGTGAAGGGACAGTCACATGTTCATAAAGAGCCTCCACAATTCAAAGTGTTAAGGGGAAATGCTTGAATTTTAAGAGGGCTCATGATAGATTTGTTTTTAAATTGTTCAACAGAGGATGAAGTTGAGGTAAAAATAAAGACTTACACCATGAATAACTTTCCTTTATTTTAGTTTTTTTTCTGCTTCGGTGTTAGTTTTGTAAGATTTTCTTCTCAGACGTGTATTTTAGATAGGGAGCTAATAATAGTCAACGGAGATAATTTTCCACCGGACGCTGCGACTTTTTCTCCGATGGAAGCAGCAAGGAGAGAGTGGAACGATCCATTCCGTACGGGGTGGGACGTACGAACGAGTCACACTGTCAACACAAAACGTTTCACCATCCTCAACGTTCACTTTAAGCATTTAGTAGTGAAGACGATTATATACAAAATATAATTAGGTCCCAAGACACGGTGATAAATTACGTGTTTTCGGGTCCTAAATGAAAAGTAAACCCCATTGTTGTTTTTTGGTCGAGTCGGATGAAAATCGAGCTTGTGCCACATCTTCCAGCAGCCGTTAAAGCTTCTAAGCATCGCCGGCAGCTCGTGGTCAAACAAACAACTGTAAGTGGACAACATTTAGCTTTAAAACATCTGTTGTATTGTTTTTTTCCCCCCATGTTGGTTTGATCATCAGAAGACGCTGAAGTTGATGAATTTTGTCCGCTGAAGACGACGTAAAAGTGGACCGCGAGCGGACTTGTCTACCGTAACTCCCAAATCCTCACCTCAAAGGTACTTTTATTTTATTTTATTTTCTAATAACAAACTTCTTGGGACGTAAAAGTCTTTCCAAGTCCGCGTTCGGCTGCTGTGCCAGTTTTTCCTTCAAGACACGATGGTAGTTTGAGGGTTACACCCATTTAAGACTTGACTGCATCACATTCCTATTTCTGTCAAGTCTGTTAGTGAATTATTAAGTCCAATTATTTCATTTCAAATTCACATCACTGTACAACGTTACATTTGCTTAGCGAACAACAAAGCCATGACTAGAATCCATTATCATGCGCCATCAAATCATTTACAATGTCATTTTTTAGTCCGTTAAACTAGTGTAAAATAATCATTTGTGGGGAGGGAAAATAGCTTTCCGCAATCAATAAATGTCATTAAAGTAACTAATAACAAAGGCCTACAACACTTTGTGTAGTTTATTGATGGAAATCTCACTGGGAGTAGAAACACGATTGTACTAATTGTGACTCAAAAATGGACTAACTGGAAACAACACACTATGGACAACTGCATTAGTCCACCCACACATTGCACCTACGTGAGATTTTCCATCCAGCAGTATAGTTCAGTTCACTAGTGGAGACTGGGGGACAATTGTAACATTTTTTGACAAAAAAAGGCATGATGTAATCTCAAATACAAGGAGTGAAATGTTACAATTGACCCCATGGTCTGGGCCAGGTTTTCTTGGGGTGAAATGTAAAATTATGAAATAGAGGCCATTAAAATAATAAAAGTTATTGCAAGTTTTTTCTTCAAAACATTCAAACCCAAATTGCTGTGGTTCTGCAGAGTATACACTACTCTGCGGGCGTGCTGGAGCCTCTCCCAGCTATCTTTGGGTAGTAGGCGGTACACCCTGAACTGGTTGCCAACCAATTGCAGGGCACACAGAGACCAACAAACATTCACACCTACGGGCAATTTAGAGTGTCCAAATAACCTACCATACATGTTTTTGGAGTGTGGGAGGAAACCGAAGTACCCGGAGAAAACCCACGCAGGCACACGGAGAACATCCACACAGGAAGGCCGGGGCTGGATTCGAACGCACGACCTTTGCACCGTGAGGCGGACGTGCTAACCAGTCGATCACCTAGCTACATTAATTTTGATTTTTTGATTTTTAGGCGAGCTTATTTTTTGTTTTCACCTGTTTGCTTTCTCTTCCTTTTTGTTAAAGGGAGTTTCTGTTGTCTTGAGTTTTGGGAAGGGTCTAGCAACTGTTGGACTAAAGTTCAGCCATGGTAGTGTTTCTTCAGTAGAGACTGAGCGGCTTTTGTTCAGAGCTAGAGCAAAAGTTCGGTCAGTAGCTCGGGCGCAAGCTTGGTTTTCCAGTATTTGTTTTTCCAATAAAACTCAAATTTAGCTTGTGGTAAATTGTGTCATTTTAGAAATGTTACAACTTACCTCAGACAAATTTGTTGCAACTCTCCCCGAGTGCAATAGCAAGGAGCTATCTTTGGGATAGAGCTTGCCTAGCAGGTAAAACATTACTACAAACAATGGTTATGAAATATAGCTAAACAGGCACATAATCAACATGATATACATCTAATCAGTAAAAAAGAAACCTCAAAAGTCCCTCTCAACACTCTCAGGTAACTTTCACAGCTCACCTGTTTTCTGGGTTTGGTCATGTGACGTTCACAAGGTGAGCCCATTGGCACTGTGATGTCATTTTAAGGCGACAGCAAATGGGAGTATAAGACAAAATGTCCGCACAATTTATAGGCTTAGCGAGCTATTTAGAATCTCATTTTAAAAAGTTACGAAAAAGTCTCATAATTAGCTTTTTTCACACCATTTTTGGACACCATATAACTTACAGACAACGGTCTTATAGTACCTAAGAATATACTGCTAAATGGTCTTCCTCTCCTCTGCAAAGACTTTGGAAGCATCCGATTATCTTGGTAAACTGAATTTACAGTCTTTTTGTAAAGGCATGGATAATAATAGCATTAGAGTATGCCAAGTACTGCATCATCTGTCCTGCAAGAACCCAAGATTGGAGGTTGCATTGCCTCCCTTTTCCTTGCGCTTTAGCACCACTCTTCGGTTGCCGTGGCAACCGGTGTGTCAGGGGAGCTCATCCTGAGCCAGTGCAAGATGTTCTCCGCAGTAGTTCAGAGAAAAGCACAAAGCGAGAAATAACGGGAGAGCTCATTTATTCCTTTTTTTTTTTTTTTTGGAAACCAATTGGTTTGGAACCCGATTAATGCTGTCTTTATTAGCAACACACACACACAGCGCAGCAAAAAAAAAAAAAAGATTCCCGAGTCCTTGTCGTCCCCGTCGTCCGTGCCGCAGTCGCGTTTTGTTTGATTTCCATCCAATTAAATAGCATGAAAAGGTGCGTTAAAATGTTTCCCCTGTGCACCTTTATAACAGGTTAGATCATGTGGTAATGATATGTGAACCTTGACATCATTAAAACAGCAAACAGATCTGAATAAGGATACGGTATTAATTTCTTCACGTAATTCATTTACATTTTTTCAGCTCAGAGGGGGGGAGGGGTGGTCCGCAATGATATTATTTTTCAAAACCGTTCAGCCAATCGACCTCAAACACGAGTTGGTATCAGATGTCATAAAGTATTAAAAGTCATTCCAGCCACCATATTATGGTATCTGTTTGGGGGTGTGGTGTTTATTCAAGCGGATGACACATCCGTGCTAATGAAGCGCTGCCACCTTTGAGAGCTGTGGCAACTATTTAAGGAATTACGGTAATGAGGACGTAAACAAGGACAACTGTCATTTGTTCCGCTCCCTTTATAAAATTATTCACATCGTTTGTTCTACTCACACGTTATTAGACCGTCAGAACGTCGGGCTCGTCATCGCCGTCCATCTGCGTGCATGCAATTAAACACACATAAGACACTTTTCATTTGGTCAAGATTTTTTTTTTTTTTTAGACAAAGTACATCTTAGGAAAAGAACAAATGGGCCTGCTGTTTTAGCAAAGTGAATGAAATGGACTTTTGACACACACACGCACACACCAGGCTGTGTGAAACGGACTCATTAGGCAGAGAAAACACCGGAAAAAGTGGACCTTTACGGTACAAGGGCAAACTCAAGAGTCCCTGCATCAAGTTTATCGAGGAAAGTGGATAGGCATGCGGCATTTTCTTATGTTTTAGAAAAAAAAATGTTATGAATGCCAGTAATGCTTCTTCCTTGGGAATGACCTAATTTGGTCAAGCAGACGCTTGAACGATAAATGCAGTATACACAGTGACTCGTCCAATCAAAGCGCAGGAACGTCTGAGTGGTGTGATGATTTTTTTGATTATTTTTTTTTCCCTTGCTTATTCACACCTGCAACACGTGCGATGTTGAGATCACACTTTGGTGCCAAGTACTGCCTGGCTTCTTGATTATTTTTTGCCCTCACCCTTATTAAGGGAATCTGAGACCTCCACCAAACAGTTTTTACAACAATTATTTTTTTTTCAATACTATGTGGTAATGCAAACTAAACAAGAAAAACAAAAAACAGAACATACGGTCTTTGTTCACATTTTTTTTTTGTCAGTGTGTTAAATTTTGTATAGCAAAAGCACTACAGGTATCGGTACTCGGTGAGTACTCAAAGAGGGAATACTCGTACCAGTATCGGTCTGAAAAAAAAACCGGTATCGAGCCTCTCTAATAATAATATGACACATTTATTGAACCAATAAATTCTTTTTCCAATTCCCAAACTAATGAGATTTGTCGCTTCCCTACAGGAGAGCAGAAAACCAAAGCAGCAGGAGTGTGAAGCGCTTCCAGGGAGTGTGTAGAAACACCAGCCTGCTGCCGGGGAGTGCTGCATCATGGGAAAACAGAACAGTAAGCTCCGGCCCGAGGTCCTGAACGATTTGCGCGAGAACACCGAGTTCACCGACCACGAGCTGCAGGAGTGGTACCGCGGCTTCCTCAAGGACTGCCCCACCGGCCACCTGACCGTGGAGGAGTTCAAGAAGATCTACGCTAACTTTTTCCCCTACGGAGACGCCTCCAAGTTCGCCGAGCACGTCTTCCGCACGTTCGACACCAATGGCGACGCCACCATCGACTTCAGGGAGTTCATCATCGCCCTGAGCGTGACGTCGCGCGGCGGGCTGGAGCAGAAACTACGCTGGGCCTTCAGCATGTACGACCTGGATGGGAACGGTTACATCAGCCGCGCCGAGATGCTGGAGATAGTCCAGGTGAGGACCTTTTTCCGCTGCGCGAACGAGTACGCGGCAAGAAAAAATTTGATATCGTTTAGATTTGAGTATACTGTCATTAGGGCGGAACGATTAAAAAAAAAACAAACGATCGAATTGCAATTTTTTTCCTCTCGATATTGCGATTTAAAGGACCTCTTATAATGTATTTATTCAGCAAACAAAAGCAATAAATTCATCTGTATTATAATAGATAATGTCAGATTTTATTATACATACTGTAAATGTTTTGGTTTTATAGGTCAGGTTTCACTTTGACTTGCCATCTTTGAGCGTTCACGACTTCACAAAATTCTGCCAAACAAGTGTCGCCGAAACATAATTCAATCAAGCCATAAATCAGATTACAACTATAACAATACTTACGATCCATCAAGGGAACGTCAATAATATATTGGTTGAATACGGAAGTGGAGAATCTTTGACTTAGCTTACAATAGTTTTTAAAAAAGAATTTCAGCTTGATGGCAAGCGCTTTTTCAGAGGCAAAATGTCGCTATCATTTATCTGAATCCATCAGCAGTTTCAGCTCCAAGTTTGAACTTTGAAATCACATTTCTGTTCTCTTAGCACTATAGTCATATTTTCTCCTGACATGAGAGAAGTTGCCCTTTCCGTGGTTATATTTACTCCTCCAGCGCGGTGAGCCGAGCTGCCTGCGGGGTCATATCAATATTGCCTTTAGCCTGTTGCGTTTGCCCGTAGAAATGCATCAGCGCTTTTTGTTTCTCTTGTTTTTGGTCCTCATCCAAGCCAGAGACCTTTCAGAATTGTTTACGAGTCAGATACACTATTTCTGGTTGTTCACTTGCACTAAGGGAAAAAAAAAAAAAAAAAAAAAATCACCGTGTGACCAACCCCTCGTTTCGCAGGCCATTTATAAGATGGTGTCTTCAGTGATGAAGATGCCGGAGGACGAATCTACGCCAGAGAAACGCACAGATAAGATCTTCAGACAGATGGACATCGACAATGACGGTGAGACTAAAAAAAAAAAAAAAAAAAAAAGTTAGTGAAGAAAACAGTTGCTCTACTAATTTCCCTTCATTACATGTGAGGATAAATAGGACCTTAAACTGGATCGGAAGATATTGAATAAATGCTCAAACTAGCATTTGCTTAGCACTGATTAGCGTTGAGGGAGAAGAGTTCATGACTAACCCCAACAGCGCCACCCGTTGGCCAACAAGCCCCGCCTCACCGAAACGGCGTGTGTGCCTTGTGATGAACAGGTCGTTTGTCCTTGGAGGAGTTCATTAAAGGTGCCAAGAGCGACCCGTCCATCGTGCGACTGCTGCAGTCCGACCAGGGGACCTCTCAGCAGTTCTGAGGCGGAAAGAAGAACGTGCTCCTCGGCATGTACAGCACTCCATGACGTCTTATTGTTTACATCGGGGTTTTCCAAAAAAACGTTCAGCTCAAATGTTACAAATTCGGTTCCTCTGTCATGCACTTCCGTGACACCAACATATGTCGTAGCTAAGCCAATGACAAAAACACCAAGTGTGTTTACTTGATAAAATAGAACCATTTTACTGTGAGTTAGGGAGCTCACAAAAATTGACCCGTGAGCCATTTTGAGTCCAGACCCTTATTTTTGGAAACTCCTGCTTTTCATAATTCTATTTTTGTGGCTTCTTTTCTGTGGACTGTTGCGCTTTCGCTCACGTGTAAAATCTTCTCTCCTGAAATGGACTTTATTCGTCCTCCCAAAATTCAAGTGCCATATGGTGTATTTATATTGACTGGATTCCTTACATAGCAAGTATTAAGTCGCTGGCGGTTCCGATTTGATTCACTTCAACTGTGTTGCTCAGGAATGCTCGATGGCCGTTCTACACAAAAGACGGATATGCCTTTTTAGTATTGCATGCACTTTGTGATATACTAAACATGTAGTGACTTTAGAGAAACTGTGGCCGTTTTTATTGTTTTATTATTATAACAAATGTTTTCACACAATTGAAATAAAGTTTGTGTAAGAAAAATATACACAAGATGCCCCCCCCCCCCTCCCTCTCTCCCCCAATCCTGAACCCGCAATATCCTTCACCCACTGGACTAAAAAAAAAAAAAGGAAAAAGATAAAATGTCACATGAGGGTTTTGACATCGACATGTTATTTGAGTCCACATTTAAATACAGGAGACGAATGAACAATGAAATAAGCTTCCTGTCCCCTTTTAAATATGGTGGACTGAGACTTTCAGAAGTTATGTGGGCGTACACCCAACGTGTACTTGTGACTTGACCCCAAAAAAAAAAAATACATTTCAGGCAACCCCTCTGGAGTATTTCAGTAACTGCGACCGACCGGACCTTCCGTTCTTCCACAGGAGAAGGGGAGGTGGCTCGCACGGGACCAGACCGCATCCAAAGTAAACCAACACGGATCACATCCGAGCCCTCTTTTGTTTTGATTATGAGCTTCATAACTCAGTGTTCTTGTATACGTCATCATCCAGCTCCACATCACTGAGGTCGTATTCCTCCTCCTCTGGAAGCTGGTGGTGAGAGAGGAGGATTTATTACGTCTATGTGGTAATTTGGGTATTTTGGCGCCACATTTGGTTACGAGGAATTCATTTGAATTCATCACCCAAGCCCTGATCTCACCTGTCCATCTTTTCCATCCCACGGTTCGACAGAGTGAATTTTGGGTATGACGCCGCCCGCCAACGTGGCGGTCGAGCCTCGTCCGACAGAAAGCTCCCTGCAAAGCGCGGGCGAAGAAGAGCGTGGTTACGTCCTGCTGTTAGCGCGCAACTTGTGCCGCCTACCTGAGGAATTCGTGAATCCCGGTGTCACTGAAGGAGCCCTTGAGCAGCGCGAACTTCATCTTGCGCGTGTTGATGGCGGCCATGGCGGGGTAGCCGAAGCCGCCGATACCCAGCGAGGACTCCAGCTCCATCTGACTGCCGGCCTCGGCCCAAAGCCAGCTGATGAGGGGACGAGCGAGGCAGGGGCGTCAGGAAGTCACTTCATCTAATGAGATCCGAATCCAAGCGCTCGGCTTTCGCCCTTACCCCCACATCTTCTTCTTGTACTTGTCGGCCATCTTTGCCATCACGTCCAGGTAGCCGTTTCTACCAGAGGCTCCTGTTCATATCAATAGTACAAACACGCACTTGATCAGAAAGGAAGCACTGGTCCAGTGGGCGACAAGGTTATTGGAGTTAAAACAAAATAACTAACACTAAAAGTGAAAAAACATTTTTTTTTTTTTTTTTTATGAAACAGTGATTCTAAAAAACAAAAACTAGCTGAAACTCTAATTAGACCAAAAATGCCCCTTACGTTACTTTCATACATGAGCGTTTCTTTTAAAAGTATTTCGCTAAGAGTATTTTTAAAAGCACAATAGCATACATGTGAGGTGCAGGTATGTGTATTGTTTTTGTCCACTTGAGGTTGTCATTGTCACGTTCCACCGTAGTGCCTGAGTGTGCATGGGGGCTAACTGGCCTGGTGAGTGACGTGGGTGTCAGCGAATGAAAGCGGTTTGCGCTCACCTGTGTCCAGAATGTGTGGCAGGATACCAATGATGCACAGCTGACTGTCCTCACAAGTACTCTTCAGGACATCTTCGTTAAGAATCTGTAAGACATTTTTTCATTCCTTGTGGATGATGTCACCATCATAAACCTGAGCTAGGACTTGACGTGCAGTCAAAGGTTTAGGCAAGGTCAAATTACATTTGCCCACTAACCTCCAGCAGTTCAGGAGCAGGGGCGTTATCAGAAAACAGATCCAAGGCCCTCTCGATGATGTCACCGCGGGAACGTCCCCCCTGGTAGTCCTCGGGCTCCTCCCCTTTGCGGAAGATCTTAATGGTGGGAAAGCCTCGGATCTGCGCACACACAGACGAAAAATGAACGACTCTTGAAGCAACGCTCGCCTGCTTAAAATAGTGGACTACTTGGCCGCAACAAGCACGATTCGGTTTCAATTCGTTCCGCGTACAAAGAAGTCAATGCGGGAAAATATCTTTAAAAAAAAGAGATATAGTTTTCCTACTCACCCCATAGCGGCTGGACACGGCCTGATGTACAGTTGCATCCACGGCTCCCAGGCGAACTTTGCCCTTCGTCTGCTCCTTGACGGCCGAAGCGGCAGCTGCCCACTCGGGCTCCAGGCTGGTGATCGCAAAAGGCAACGTTTGTCACATTCCACCGCTTGAAAATAAATCGGGTTAAGAACATTGGTCGACCTCTGCAGCAGATCTTATTTTTTTCCCATAAAATGTTGGTCCAATGTTTCATCCGCGCAACGCGGAGCTCGTCTAAGGCTCAAACTCACTTCTTGCAGTGTCCACACCAGGGAGCGAAGAACTCCACCAACCACACGTCGTCACCCTGCAGCACCATCTTGTCAAAGTTGTCATCGGTGAGCTCCACCACGTCCTTCTTGCTGCCGCCGTCGCTGCCGCCGCCGCTCTGCCAGGGGGGCCAAGTCTCACTAAGCTCCGCTTTATATTTTAGCACCAGAAAAGCGGCGTTGACTTTGTTCGTACCTGTTGGCTGGAACCCGAGCTACCAGACTTGCCACTAAGCCGTTCTTTGACCAGAGCGCGCAGGGCATTCATGGCTCCATCCACGATGGCCTGGCTATTTCGTCCGCCTGATAAAAGAAAAAAACTCAAGTTTTTAAAATCTTTTTGATTGATGTATACACAGATACTCTTTCACAAGTACCTTGATATTGCTCGGGTTTGTTCTTGTTGGCGCCAAAGACTTTAATAGTGGGGAAGCCGGCGATGCCATATTGGCTTCCCAAAGACTTGTGCTCGTCTGCATCTACTGCGCCAACCTTGACAATACCCTGAAAGAGATATCGGGCAGTAGATTCAATACACAATTGACAAAATAACATTTTAGGGAGAACATTTCTGCATTTCCTCAAATGTTACCGTGACAAATCTGCTCCAACAATGAGCGACTGTATTACAATAAACAATATCAGATTTACTACACATAAATGGTTTGGTTATGTCGACACTCTCTTACTATCGAATGAGAAACCATGTCCAAAATTTTGGCTCGCAGTTTAAATTAACTAAAGAAAGGTTAACCCAGCAAGTTTCTTTTTAAATGCGTTAGTCACAATTGATAGTAATAAGAGTATAAAAAGTTACTTAAAAATATACACTGATGTAGTGTTTACCTTAAGGGCTGTTGCTGCCTTCTTCCAGTCTGGCGTCAACCTTTGACAATGGCCGCACCTGATGAACACAAGGCAATGAAGGCATGTCAACATTATCCATTAAGAACTCTAAGGCAGACGTCAACCACAATTTCAACATTACACATATAACAAATAATACTATGAACCTGTAGGTATTTCAATTTCTGGCCACTCTAAACATAACAGCACGATCGCCCAAAATGTGTCAATAGCAATACCAGGGAGCGTAGAACTCGATCAGCCACAGACTGTCGCTCTGGATCACCTCTCTGTTGAAGTTGGAAGGATTTAGTTCCACCACATCGTCGCTCGGGGAATAAAAGGCTTGAACACCAACAAGCAGCGAACAGCCCAGCAACACCCCTGCACAAAGATCATAGCACGATCAGTACTCTTTATCTAGCCATTGCACTATTACAATTACGTATAACCAGCAAGGGAGTCGTTTTGAAACAAAGTTTATCCTGCATCAGCACATCTTTGCACTCAGTGTGGTAAAGCTTTAAATAATGCTTTTGAATTAAAGAGGCCTTGCCAATTGTGCTTTCGTTATTCAAGCTAACCAACAAGCCAAACTCCACAATTGCGTAACCCAAGAATCCCAAAACGGTGCATTTTAAAGAACTAATTTCAATTTTCGTTCCCACTTACCAGAAAGTAACGGTTTCATTATGTTTAGCAGCGTCTAAGTCACCTCCTGTACTAACAAACACGACAAAGTCGACCGCCGCTTGCTTCAGCTGCCTGAAATAATGTCAGTGGAGGAGATTCACCGTGGCCCACGTTGATTGGCTGAACTCGAGCGATGCAACCAAACAACGAACGCCGATTGGTTGAAGCGAGCAGTTCCGAGTCGCCGACCAATTGGAAGGCGCCGTGTAAGGTTTACAGGGAAGCCTTTACGTTCACAACAAATGATAAGGAAAAGTCATAAGGAGTTGTTTATTTTGTCACTTAAAATAACACGGGCGTGTCGTGTTACAATTGAAGCACAAGGAAATCGTGGCAAAAGCTGATGCGCCACATATGCGTTGCAGCAAAGCGTGTAATTGTAATGTTATTATCACGTAATCAATGAGGTTGATTGACAGATTCACTCCGTAGGGGAGTATTAATTTTCTCACGTCAAATGATTTACTCGTATTTACGTTAGATATACCAAACATGGGTCCAAATACAGTATAAGTGTGCTTCTGTTCACAATGTGTATTTTTGGTCTCTAGATGGAGACAAATAATCAACCAAACCCTGTGAAACAACTCTTTTGTGCCCCAACATTTAAACCAGTCTTCAGCCAAATAATATCGTTCAATAGGGACATAAATGTCTGAACTCTTGAGAAACCTGTTCTTCTTATTATTATTATGATTATTATTATTATTGGAATAAGCCCAAATAAATTCTGCAAGAAAAGTTTACTTGCAGCTGTGATGAAAAAAAAAGTGTGTGTGATTGGGAATGTTGACCAGTGTAATTCCTATAACTATTTTTTTGTAAGTAATTTAAGAGTTGTGATTTCAGAAGGGTATATCAAACTGGTCGAAGCCTTTCACGTTAATCAGTAGACGTGTGCCATTTCCAATAAAGTTGGTAACCACTGTTGTGTCGCTGTTACCGACAACATTCAAGTTTGTCTAACCGGGAAAAACTTGGAAAATAAATGTACTCCTCTTATTTTGCCGCCGTACCGGAAGTGGTGAGTTTGATTAGTTCTGGCTTGACTTGGAGTTGCGCGCTTCTATCCAACTTTGTCCATTATCGGAGCCGCCAAACGTCAGCGCGTGGCAGCAAGAACAGTTCAGTCACTGCTTCAGAATTTCTTTCTTTTTATTTCTTTGCCCAATCAAACACTTTTACTTGACTTGGACAACAATTTAGGGACACTTGGCCCACAAGTCCAACACAATGTGGGGAACGCAACGGAGCCGGTACCGCAGCGGCTCCAGAGCCAGCGAGGAGCCCGAGATCGTGGTGAACATCGGCGGGCTGAAACAGGTGTTCTGCCGCGACGTTCTCAACCGCTTCCCGGACACCCGTCTGGCCGAACTGGTGAACTCGCTGTTCCTCCTACCCACGGAGGACATCTCCTCCCTGTGTGATGACTACGACCCTGAAAAAGGAGAGTTTTATTTCGACAGGGATCCGGACGCCTTCAAGTGCATCACGGAGCTTTATTACTACGGCGAGATCCACGTCAAGCGAGGCATCTGCCCCATCTGCTTCATGAAGGAGATGGACTTTTGGAAAATTGACTCGGATTTCCTGGATGAGTGCTGCAAGAGCCAGTTGAAGGAGGTGGAGGACGAGCTGGAGGAGATCGCCGAGAAAGTCAGGACCATCCTGGTGGATAGGGAGGGAGACCCGAGCGTCAGTGGCTGGCAGCGCTTCCAGACATGCGTGTGGAGGCTGATGGAGAAGCCCGAGTCGTCCATGGCTGCTCACATCATCGCCATCCTCTCCTTCGTCTTCATCCTCATCTCCTCCGTGGTCATGTGCGTCAGCACCATACCGGACCTGCAGGTGGAGGACGAGGAGGGGAACCTCATGGAGAACCCCACCTTGGAGGTCACACTGAAAAAAAAGGACCTTAAAAAAAAAAAAAATACTTCAATTTGTTACAGTTGTCTCGAACTAATTAAGGATTTACAGTGCCTTGAGATCCAAGTTTAATTTGTTGCATAACCGCACTCCAAGGTTATCATAGTTCAAATGAAATAACAGTTACAAGAAAACGAAAGCTAACTGAAACCACGTCTTTCGTTTATCAAACTAAAATTATAATTAGAGCAAAAAAATTCCTTTGCTTTCATCTTTGTCAGTTAATATCCATACATGAGCTTTCATTTTAAATACATTTATTTCGGTATTGCAGAGCAGGGGCGTTGGCGGAGGGGGGCAGAGGTGGTGGGGGAGGCAGTGCCCACCCACGGACACACTCTGGCCACCCAAAGAAAACTGGATGTAGTTCTGATGAATGGGAAATAAAAAATCAAAATCAAGTCAACTTTTATTTGTTTAGCCCAAATCACAACAACAGTTATCTCAATTAAGGAGAAAACAAAACACATTTTAAGGTGCAGTAGCCCTACACTGGATTTCGACCTACTTGAGCATTGTAGCACTTTTTTGCCCTCCCCCCAGGTAAGACTAAGGCCCACCCACACCTGGCATCCTGGTAACACCACTTAAAACTAATAAAAACAGAAAACAAACAACAAAACAAAAAGGATCTAAAAACTCATTAAAACTAACAGAATTTAAAAAACAATTTATATTGTATGTGTGGTTACAAATAACGATTATTTTAATTCATTCACTGATGCATCAATAAATCGGATTAAACCACAACCATCGTTTCCCCCTTTTTTTTTCCAGTGCATCGAAACGGTGTGCATCGGCTGGTTCACCATCGAGTACGTGCTGCGCCTGGTCTCGTCCCCGAACAAAGTCAAGTTTGCGCTGGCCTTCATGAACGTGGTGGACTTCATGGCCATCATGCCCTTCTTCGTGGTGCTCCTCCTCACCTCGCTGGGCGCCGGCGTGATGGAGCTGGCCAACGTGCAGCAGGCGGTGCAGGCCTTGCGCATCATGCGCATCGCCCGCATCTTCAAGTTGGCGCGCCACTCGTCGGGTCTCCAGACCCTCACCAGCGCCCTGAAGAGCAGCCTGAAGGAGCTGGGCCTGCTCCTCATGTACATGGGCGTGGGGGTGTTCCTCTTCTCGGCGCTGGGCTACACCGTGGAGCAGCATCACCCCGAGACCTTGTTCACCAGCATCCCGCAATCCTTCTGGTGGGCCGTGATCACCATGACCACGGTGGGTTACGGCGACGTGTACCCCAAGACCACCTTGGGCCGCTGCAACGCCGCCATCAGCTTCCTGTGCGGCGTGATTGCGATCGCCTTGCCCATCCATCCCATCATCAACAATTTTGTCCTGTTCTACAATAAGCAGCAGGTTCTGGAGACGGCCGCCAAGCACGAGATCGAGCTGATGGCGCTGCGCTCCGACCAGGACGGGGGCGGCACCCTCGAACACGTGTGTGGGGCGCTCGCGAAGAGCCCCCGCAAGGCTAACCGGGGCAGCAACATGTACGCTAGCTTGGAGAGAACAGCTGAAAACAAACATTCAACGGTTCTCTGAACAGTTCCTCGCACGGGCAAAATGGCAAAGCATGTGTGGGGGTGGGGGGCGGCGGGGGCTGCTCTTTACTCACTGGGTCCACCATGTTGGGGGTGTCCAAAGTGCTCTGAAAAAAAAAAAAATGAAGAGACCACAACAAAAGTGTCTCTGATTTTGATTGTGCAAGTGAATTGAATTGTGACCGAACGGCTGCACGTACAATGATTTTGCAAAGTCTATTCACCCCTCCTGTTCAAATGCCAGGATTTTGTGGTATCAAAAATTCGACCAAGTTGAATCATTTCAAAACTTTTGCCACCATCTCTAACCTGTACAACTCGACTGAAAAACAGATTTTTTGAGAAATAAATGGGAGTCAATACACCCGCCACCATTAACCCCATGTATAGTTTAGCTACTATGATAGGCCTTTATTTATTTATTTTATTTTTTTTTTGTACAAAATTCATTGGCGTGTCATGGTGGAACACGTCTCGAAATGATTTCTCTTTGTTGTTTTATATTACAAACCTGCCATAGGTGCGGGGGTGTGTCCACTTTTCATATCCAATGTATTGTAACAAGCCTTATTATTCCTCTGTATAAATCATAATGTTCCTCTGTTTGTTTTTGTGTCATAATGGAAGGTGTGGGGGGGGGGGGGGCATGCACAGCATTGTTACTTTAGAGCGGCTGTGTGTTTAACTACGGAAGCGTTCAATTTGGAGGGAAAACAAACTCCAATTAATCCCAGTAATTTATTTTTAGGCTTTGTCTTTTTTGAGTAATTTTTTTTTTTAGTTTCGTTTTTTGGGCGATAACCCCCGCCCCCTCCCCGCCTTTAAAGCATGTTTTTATTTTATGTTGCAACAGTACAGTTCTGGGGCGAAAATGTTCATTTTTCAAGTACATATCTATTTTTTAGCTGCCCATCCTCTCCACGAATGTACCTAATAAAGTGTCCAGTGAGTGAACAAAAGTCTGAAGGCCTCCCGGCTTGTGGCGCGTAGCCTAGCGCAACCTCACAGCTGTTCGCGGTGTGTCTGTCTGTCGCCGTCATTTTGGGCCGCGGCGTGACTGTGAGGCATCGGATACAAACCCGATACGGTGCGGCAGAATGTTCCAAAGGTCGCGACCCTCCATTCTCCGCAGCCACTGTCAAACCCACACTGCGAGCGCGACGCGTGCTCGCTTCGGCCGCAGGACATTTAACTGCGACGGCTTTAAATGTTGCGGCGGATTCTGCCGCTTCCCCGCTGGATCCCTGGATTGAGTTGTTCATGGGGTCGATTGCGCGTGTGCCTGACAATGGGCTGAGTTTGTTTAAAAATGAACGGATATTCTTTAGATTTGGAGTAAAACCCAGTAGCGCGAGGAGTTCAGTTATTTTTGTGATGTTTGTCACAGGCGCAAAAGCATGAGCTAGTGGGCGACTCAAAAGCGACTTGGTGCTGTATTCGAACTGTTTGGAACTTTTCTTGCAATACTAGCCGAGCTGACTTTTGCGGTACGAGTAGCCCACATAGTAATTGTGTGATGACATGGATCCCTTTATGAGCCCCTAACCTGTTGTCTTGTTCACATTTATATTAGAATAATGACGGAGTTATGTTCGTTTGTCCTGTGACGCTAAAAATAAAGATCTGGTGTGAAAAATTGTATTGTGACTTTCATTCGGATCTACAGGCCTGGCATGCACATTACAGTGTTTTTAGTTTACCTGCAGCTCAACTAATGTTATGTTCGCAAAGTTTTTTGGGGGGAATTTTTTTTAGAGGCTCATTGCCAGGTAAACAGCACAAAAGTGCAAATCCCAGCGTCGTCACGACACCCTCCTCACAAACGCAAGCTCGTTTTGCATCCGCGGGGCTGCATGCCTACAGGAAGATCACGCGCAAGGTCAAGGCGAGACCGTGCACATCGGCCGGCCGGCTGCCCACGCATGCCCCGAAGAACGCCAACGACAGCGGCTAGCTCGGCTAACCAGCGGCCGGAGAAAAGCTTTTTTTTTCCTGCTCAATGGCAGGCGGTTGGCTGATGTTTAATCAACAACTCGAACGTGCTTCTCCAGGTTCAAATATAGATTTCACGAGCTTCCGAGCCGAGACAAATACCCTCGTCCTCGCCGCCCGCCTCCAACGCACGCAAACAACTGCATACATTGTGACCCACTGTGGGCCGTTGGCTAATCACTATTTTCACTCCTCCGTGTTGCTCGTCTGTGGCATTCTGTGGGCGTTCGAGATATGGAGCAGCTACAAAAAGTAGTTTCTATATTTTTGTCGCCCAAATAATGCGGGAAAATAAAATGCATCCAAGCTTATTACGGAAAGAAAACTTTGCAGTTAAAGCGGCGCTTTGTCCGTCTGTTTTTATTGTGAGGACTGTTTTGTTGTTTGTATCCTGCTTCCACTCGTTTGACAACTAAGTCAACATGGAGAGTAGTGAGGGTGGACAATAATGACACCGCAGCTATATTTAAAAAGCAATGTATGCCCATGTAGGAGGCAATTATTCCTGAAACCACTGCCAGCTGACCTGCACTTCTCATTGTTTTCGAAGGGTGACATGTTGCCACATTGAGGACATGGCGGCACTTTCCCCTCTGCCTCGCCTTGCAGGACATTCCAGGGCTTGGTGATTTGACCATTGGGAAAAAAAAAAAAAAAGATATTGTGAGCCCAGTTGCCCCTCTGATTTCACCACCTCTGTTTGTAGTGACAAAGCCATAACTGAATTTATTGTACGAAAAAAAAAAAAAAAAAACACATGTAAATTTCAATGATTACAAGCAAAGCAGCTGCTTAGGGGATTCAATAAGAAAAGATGAGCCAGAATGCAGTTATCATGTGTCCCGAGGCATTACAAATAGGATATTTAAACGGATTTGCATTCAAAATGGCCAAACCCATTCATTTGAATAATAGCGCGCAATAGTGCTTTGGTTTTACTGTCTTCCCAGTGGTCGTCTCATTTGGGATTTATTTTCCGCTGCAAGAACAGGACCGTAAAATCATCTCCCCGACGTGGCTACGTCGAAGAAACGGCTGCAAGGGAGAACGGTCCTGGAGCTCCCGTCTGCCGAAGGAGTTAGCGGAGACAGTCGCGTGCGTAAGTGCACCCGGGAGCACTATGGCTGCGTCGGGGTGACAACAATTAACAAGATTAATCGTGACCTTGTGTAAAACAAAGTCGGGATGAAGTGCAAATTGACTGTGAAGTCAACGCTTTGTTCAACCTGTCACGTCTTTTATCCTGAAAAAAAAACAACCTTTGTTGGTTTTATCTACAATAGCCGTGAATTATATGATACATGCAAAAAATGTCAAAACGGCGAGAGGTACAGTATCGGTGCTCAGTATCAGTGAGTACTCAAAGAGTGAATACTCGCACTGGTATCGGTCTGAAATAAAGTGGCCCCAACTTTAATTTTGTTTTATTATACAGTGTTTAACTTCTCTTGATATTTGTATGACAGGCACTAGCGTTAAAATGACTTAAAAGGATTAACTATACTGTGCTGCCTTTTACTTTGGCCTTTTTTTGAAGGGTCCCGATAGGAAACAGAATCGACTACGGATCACAGATTATAGGTCATATTATTTTAGTTTTATCACATCTTCTCTTTAATTTATTTTGTTATTTTTACAAAGAAAAATAATCATTTGAAGTGCACATATTATTTTAGATCATATTATTTTAGTTTCATCACATCTTCTCTATTATTTATTTATTTTTTTACAAAGAAAAAAAATCATTTGAATTGTACAGATTATTGATGAGTGGTCACATCATTTTATTTTCGTTACGGCTCCTGTATTTTACTTTTTACGGAGAAAAAAAATAAAAGGTGATTTTGAACAATACTGCTTTGACTTCCATTTCTTGAGTTTTGAGAAGTTGGAGAAAACTGACTAGATGAAAAGCTGCCATTTCGCCAGACTCGTAAAAAATACGAAGAAATGCAATCAGGAAAAAAAAGGGGTGTTTGCCAAACAGAAAAATCGACGAATGCATGCTGTCTGATGATTAAAGATGGCTGGCTAGCAGATTATAGAGACGTTATGTATAACACCGTCTTCTCCGTTAATGAAAAAGATAAGAAACACATACATAGTCGGCCGTGACTTTAAAGAATGCTTCCGGGTGGTGGAAAATGTGCATTCATCCTCTTGCTATCTTCCCATTTGGGAGGAGAGTAACAGCCTCATTATTTTTCTCCCATGTTGTAATCGAAAGAGGAATTAGTGAGCCTCTAATGCGAACGTGAAAATAGAATCAAAAGTCAGCTTCTCCAAAGATGAGATTTGCTGTTCTGTAAATGACCTCTTTGCTTACATTTACTTTGCAGCCAAAGTCACACCAAAGGTCCGCACAACTTGCCGAACGAATTCCTTCATCATTTTATCCCCGCATGATTTTTGTTTGTTTGCTAACGCGGGAGGTTTGATTTGTTGCTTTTGAGTGTTATTAGCCTCGTGAAAGGCAGATTTCTTTGAAACGGGATCTCATTGGGTTGCACGTTGTGTTAGCAACATTGCGGCCGGTGAGTGTTTGTTTACATTTGCTCGTAAAAACACTTAAGGCCGTAAAAGTCATGAAGATAAGCAGTGCTGGCGCGCGCTCGTGAATGCGGCAAAAGTTTAGGCCATAAATCAGATTATATAGTTTAGCTCGACTTTTTAAAAAAACAATTTTTTTATATGTGACTATGTCGAACAACTTTGTGTTGTTGATGGTCATTCTTATTGGAATCATCGTCATAGAAGTACGTAAGAGAACATCTAACGATAGCCACTGAGTACAATTAAAGGAAGTCAAACCAAGCATATTTTTTTTTTCAGGAATATGTTCCCAGCAGGCCCACTAGTTGAAACATGGCGTTCTGATTAATTTTGAGTTTGTGGAATATAAGTTAAGCAGCAAAATGCACTCGTTTTTTAGCCATCTCTGGGGGCGGCCATTTTGTCTTCTGTCGACTGAAAATGACATCACAAGTGCTCACAACGACCAATCACGGCTAACCTGTTTTCTGAATCTGAGCCGTAATTAGTCGTTGTGAGCAGTTGTGATATCATTTTCAGTCGATAGAAGACAAAATGGCCGCCCCCAGAGATGGCTAAAAAACGAGTGGATTAACACTTATTCCACAAACCCAATATTTATCAGAATGCCCAATTTTAACTAGTGGGCTTGCGTGTAGCGACTTAGGTTGAAATCTTTCACGGCTGAGAGGCAAACTGGGCATTCAAATTTCCAACATTTGAGATTGCTCAAAAGTGTGTAAAAATAAATTGGACATGATTCCGCCCGACAGTGACGATATGAAGGCCGGCCCTTTTGTATGAGACGAAACGCAAAATCCAACAAGTGAATGAGGAATCCCAGTTTGTTTGTTATTATAAAGCACTTAAAATGTCATCCATTTGGAACATTCCAGTAAAGCGCTTTGGTCTCAGCTTATCTGGCAGTTTGAATGAGCACCTTGCACACCGGTGCCAAGCGCTGAGTGAATTTAGCCTTTGAGGGCTGACAGGCCCAAATGAATTGTTCAAAGCCGGGGGCTTGTTTTAAAGCCGCTTCGCTGCATTCCAAAATCAATCCGTCCGTCGCTTGACTTTCTTGGCAAATGAATTCCATCCGACGGTTACAAAGAGCAGCTGGCACATAAAAAAAAAAGAAAGAAACGGCTCTCGTGTGCGTTTCCTCCCGCATACTAAAGAGGGGAAATCACACAATAGGGCTCCTTAAAATGACATTTCAGACCTAAAATTTGCTGAACCGGTGCGCTCGCGCTGTCCTTTCTGTTGACGGCCCCAAGCTGCAGCGGCCCTGCATCACCTTTGCCGATAACTTCTGTGGACATCTCATTAAGCAAATTGGCCTTGAGAGACCAAAAGAGATGGTGAGAGTGCGCACTCGCTGATGCAAATCTTCTTGCTTAAATATCAAATTGGAAATTGCATTCACGTTTAGTAACATTTATATATTGCTAGCATGTTTACAATCTTGCTTTTAAAATAAATTAATATTTGCACAAATATATTTTTTTTACTGGCTTCTGATTTCAGAACTAGTTATCCATCAATTTGGTGTGTAATATGAGGCTATCACACATTTATTTATGAGTTCACAGTCATAATGGCTCTCCGAAAAATGAGTTCGACACCCCTGATGGCGATGATGTTTCAAACATATTTGACATTTTCTGAGCATATCGGGTAAGAAAAATCCCTTGTAACACCCCGCACGATAATCGCTCAGGACAATCTCTCCGAAACTAAAATCGAGCCTTTGAAAATTTGGATTGCCAATCGTGTGTACGCCGCTTAGCATTACATAACATATAAGAACGGTTAAGCGCTTCAAGGTCAACCGTCGTTTGGGATAAGCAACCAGGCATCTTTCAAGTTTGATGTCAAACACAATGGTTGTTCAGTGAAGTCTTTTTTGGCCCGATCTCCGTGCCAAATTCTGAAAACGCCCGCCCCGCCCCCTGATACATGATCTTCCTCGGCCGCCTTGACCCTCCCTCGTTCAGCCTGGGAGCAAACCCCAGCGGGCAGTCCAGCAACAGGTGAAAGGTCTTTTATAGACGCCGCGTAAAGCCCCCGCCGGGACAGTTGCGGCCAGATGATAATCCCTTTCGCATCGCAGCGAAAGAATCGTTAGAGGATCCAAATAACTCATGGCAAGGGATGCGAGGAGCCGTCAAGGAGATTTAGATGTCACTCGCTGACGAAATGCCGTGTGCTGTTTTTCCCCCTTTTTAATGCTTGGAGGTAATTAAGCTCTGTCAGGCCAGTTGGTGCCATCGTGTGAGTGATCACTTGGCTTGTAGAAATCAATGTACAAAGAAAAGGGGGCGGGGGGGACACAAAAGGTGGTGTTACAAATTCCGAGGTTTTCTGGCACTGGTGGGGAATTTTTATGCACAATTTTAGCATGGCAATGAGGTGTTGTAATCCATGTGGGCAGCGTAATGAACGCGTGCGTTATTTTTCATGTCAAAGTCCTGACAGGACAAGGTGAGTCAGCTTGGAAGTAGTCATTAAAACTTTTAGTGATGCTCATCAATTGCCCCCCACGCGGAGACAAAGTCAGCTTTCATGCTTGAGGGGTCAAAGGGGATTCTGATGACAATGCACTTTCAGCTTGAATAGTAATACGTGTTAAGATATCGGAAATTATTTTCACCGGCCAATTTTTGGGGGGAGGGTAAAAATGCATGGTGTATATGGTTATGAAAAAATAAAGAAAAAATCAGGGCGAATTTGACAATTTAACCCCTGTCCGATTCTCAGATGTCTCAAAATTAGGGATGTAACGATTCACTCAAGCCCCGATTCGATTTTCAGCTCCCGATTTTCGATTCGATTTCTTAAAAATGGCTATCATGCTTGTCTCTCTGTACTAGTGTGGTTCTGCAGCCATCCACAAATGCAATATGCAATCATGTTTGGCGCAAAAGCGTAATTTGATCTATACATTCAAAATGTTCTATGCATCTGGAATGAAAAAACGTTTCAAGACATCATTTCCTAGATGAATTCAAGCAACTCTATCAATCGATTAATCGGGACGAATCGATTTTAAATTGATTTTCAACAAATCATTACGTCCCTACTCAAAATTATGTTGAGCGATTGTACTGCGGCGTGGGTGATGTTAATTCCGCTCTGACAATTTTCAAGGCTGACAATTAATTGCAAATGGTAAACCTGTTTAATAATTACGATCAGAAATCCTATAGACCGTTGATCATCCGCACAGATATTTGGCATTTTGACACATATCGGCATCTGACTTTTCAAAAAAATCCAATGACCGACAAGAGATCAGCTTAATTTAAAACTGTCTAAACTCAATATTTTCATTTAAAGAAACATTTGCTGCTGTGCCTGACCTTTTTTAAATGTCAAATTCTGATCTTTTCACGTAATCATTTGAGTTCTCCTGTATTGCACTGGTGTTCAATCCTGGACCCTTTAATCTTTCTTATCGACCGTAACGGGCTATCCACTATATCCCCATTGAGCTGGTCTCAGTGCATGTTCCAATATAATCTCATCTTTATGCATCGTTGGAGGCTTATATTTATGAATTTATCAATCCAACAACATTTATTCCTTACATATAACAGCGTCAAATTGCGGCATCCTAACAATTGCCTTTAATGGCCCATCTTTCCCTCGGGAGGAGTGAGAGGCCGTTTGCATCGACCAATCATGCAGTTGTGGAAGCGGCCTTAGTCCTGGGTGTCAGTAATGAGATAAAAGTACCTTTTCAACCCCTGCCTCCAGTTTAGACGGCTTGGCGGAGTGATGATTTATGAGCCGCAGGCTGAGATGGCTGCAATGCATGTCTGGGTAGTGGCAGATGAAGATAGCGGTTAATGCATGGGATGTCGGTGTGCTTTCGCACTCGTCACCTCGGCTGCATGCTGCTGCAAAGTGATTAAATGAAAAATCCAGTGGACCCTGAACATGCGATTTGAGTCGCCGTGCGTGGGAGAGTTGATAAAAGACTCAGTGGGAGCATTCGCATGCTAATGGCGCCTGGAAGCGACGCCTCTCTTCTACCTTTAGGTTGCATTTTAATGAGGGGGAAAAAAAAAAATCTTTTTTCTCCTTTTAACCTGAGCTGGACATGAAAAATGGTTAAAGAACAAAGTGCACCATTGATGTGCAGATTAAAACTAATGTGTTCTGGAGGAATTTTTTTTCCAAGGAAACTTCTCCTGGAGCTCTTTGATTGACATCGTAGCGACACAATGAATACATGTTAAAATGTCAACCAAAAAACGATCAATCATTTGACTTCAGATTGAGGGATCATTTTAAAGCACAATTTAAAAACTAGCACAACTATTTTTGTGGAGCGGGGATCCATAAAGACAAGCCTTTTCCACTCACGGTGGCAGTACTTCATTTTTTACACAGTGTGTATGTAGCCTATGCACTATGCCGCCCTTTTGGAGACCAGTTGATTTGAATTTTGCAGCATTTTTGCCACTATGTGTGCATATTTGCTTCCACACTAAACTCCGTCTCCGAGCCCCTTCATCAACATTTAGCTCCCAGCATTCAAAGCTGCACTTTGCCCTGGCCTCTAAATCAAAATCAAGTTGCTTTCCTCAGCGCTTTCTTTGATGAATGATGTTTCATTTTCATAAGTGAGGGCCTGAGCAGGAGATTGTATTTTATCCTGAATAGGAATTACTACCTACGCCGAGGTTTTCATTTTGTTAGTGATGGCGAGAGAAACCGACGAAAAAACAATGCAGAGGAAGTCAGCTGGAAGATTCAGCCCACGCACACTCGACATCATTAAAACAACAGGACACACATTGGCGCAAGCAATGAAAATGAGAAATATCTGTCTGATATATTGCAAGATCCTTGAAGCACATCAAGAAGAATACAAAAGGAGCATTAATCACTTTTACGTTTTATATTACCTCAATTGCATCTTCTGTTAACATTGATTGGAAAAAAACACAATAGCCAGAGTTAAGTAGTATTAGTGTAATGTACACAGCCACAAATGACCAGGTGCAACAATGTGGCTACTTGTAGCCACAGGTACAGATAGTACAGATAGCTGAAAAAATCCACTTGGGAAGTAAGCCCAAAATACTATTTTTACTCATTAATACATTTATATACTGTTCATCGCAAATATTTGCATTTTACAAAACAGGAAGTCTTCATTCTGAATATTCCGTTTACATCATTGAGCGGACATTTGAACCCACTCTGTACGGCGACACACGGCGTCGTGACTCACATAGACGTCATTTCCGCTTGTTACTTTCAACTGTCAATAAAAAAAACTTGATATTCATGTCACTCACCACGTGGATGGAGCAGCCAGTTTTCTCCTCGCTCCAAAAGTGTGTTTTTGTGTTGCGTCTCTGAGCTTGTTTACCTCTGCTTGTGTATTTGCGATGGGTTTCGCGCCAAACAACGCACTTCCGCATACAAGCACTTCCCGTACTACAAGGACCAGCATTTCTTGCGGTTGAGCAATGAGCATGCGCAGAGTGTCTCGATCGTGTCTTAGCGAGCCGGCAGTATCTTTGCTTTTTCGCCCTCCTCTATCCACTTCTCAGTAGTAATGCTGAGTACAGCATATTATGCTTTTTATTTTACTGTATTTTAGTTTTTTCATACAAAGAATTGTGACGTAAAATTCGACTTTAACGGTGCACTCCGACATACGCGGAAATCCGTGTTACATCGCCAGTGTAGGAACGGAACTCGTTCGTAAAATGAGGACTGCCTGTAATTGCTTGAATGAACATTATTTTCCACACTCTACCTATTTGATTTTGTTGTTGTTGTTGAAGGTACACAACACCATGTTCTCTCATCTGACCAGACCAAGTTCACTTTCAGTTAAAGACGCCACTTGTCGGTTTTTGAGAGCTTCCGGCCCAGCGCATGTCACCTCCTCCAAATAAAAGACATTCTGAGGATGTTCATTAAGCCACCTCCACAGATACTCTATTTTGCCATCGCACACCCATGGGTTTGTTGCAAGGATCAGCTGAAAAGAAGAGTTCCTGCCATCCAGCAGGCCCGTGGGGAGGTGTTGCAACCGGTTCTGGTTGAGAAGAAGCATCTGAAGACGCTGCAGGCCCGAGAGAAGTGATGGCGGAATGTCACTGAGTTGATTCTGCTGTAGAAACAGACGCGAGAGCTTCGGATTGTGGCTGAATGCTGTCGGCGTCAGGGTGCTCAGTTTGTTCCCGGCGAGGTTAAGAATATCCAGGTGGTGCAGGTTCTTCAGGGCGTCTGCTTGGAGATGTTCCACTTTGTTGTCACTCAAGTCCAGATGCTCCAGATGTTTCAGCTTCTGAAGCAAAGACACCGGGATCTTGGATAAACGATTCCCGGACAAGTCCAACCAGATCAGGCTGTTGTTGTCATCAAACCACCTGGCTTCCGCTTTTTCGATGTGATTGTTTTTGAGGACCAAGTTACGGAGTGACTTCTGGCTGAAGACTCCTAGTGGAAGACATATGAGCTGGTTCCCTGTGAGATCCAGTGAGTTCAGCCGGGAAGCTTTCCGCAGGAGATCCGAAGGAAGCGTGTCCAACTTGCTGGCGTACAGCTGAAGCCTGTTCAGAAAGGGCACAGCATTGAAATGACTGGCTTCTAAAGAAGAGATCTGGGTGGACCAGATGGACAACACCGTGGTGTTGGGCGGTAAACCGTCAACGGGGAACGACGTCATGTTCGAGACGTCAGCGCACTCCACCTCAGAACCCGAACAGGAGCACTGACGTGGGCAAGCGTGGACAACACAGTTACTTAGCGCACACATCAGCAGCAGCCTCAAATTCATCTTCAACCACTGCAAACAACATATATCAGGACTGCTGAATCTTTTGTCTTTTTGGATCATGACGAAGATGATCAGTTTTACCTCAAAGTGACTGGAGAGCCGTCCGTTTACGCCGAATGAGATGCGGTCTTCCACGAGTGAATGAGGACAGTCAGTAGGGACAAAATGTTGCAAGAGGCAAACAGAATCGAGCAAACAATCCAGCTCATCAACTACTGGCCTATAGAAAGAACTTTAGAGCTTTTACCCCTTGTTGACAGTACAGTAATCCCAGTAATTCCAGACCAGCCCTGTAATAAATTAAATCCACAATATAGAAACACACCATAGACATTTTTAATAGCATCTACAACAATCGAAACACATACAATATATTGAGAGAGAACAAGAGCAACGGATAACAAAAAAAAAAACATTGTACAGACACTGTAAGTGTCCCGATCCATCTGCGTTTACAATAAACAAATACCATTTTTGTCCAAACAAATTTATCTGACAACCTACTTCAGTATTCATTTTTACAACGTACATCATAAAACGGACCAACGGCCGTCTCTTCCTGTAATCTTCAGCAAAAACTAGGCTTATCTTAAATACTATACTTCCCGTTTTCAATATTCTTCTGCAGACAAAAAGGTTCACGTTCACTGAGCGCTTTCCGTTGACTGCGAGTTCAGCTGTGGTTTGAAAAGCACCCTTCAACATGGAGAGTTTAGGTGTCATCCAGTAACGACCGTGAGACAAGATTAGAGGGCATTATTTTTAGAAAAGACCAAAATTGGGTTTAAAAGCAGTAGTTGGGGCAAGGCCAGAGAGCTTTCCATTGACCGGACCTCTCTCAAGCAGTGCATAGCTTAATCCGATACTTGCTGGCAGTCAGTTCCCTTTGTTCACCAAGCTTGTATCAGTGAAGCCTTCCTTCTGCATCATCACCTCCTCTTTTACGCTAGGAAGGAGGAGGGTCTGATAAACTCAAGAAATAGATAGATATACATATAGAAATGCTATTGTTAGCTTACCTTGTTGCTGCAGTGCATGTTGTGTCTGTCCTAGGTAACAGTCCTGACGGATCTCCCGATCCATTCTTCCGTGCTTTGAGAGGCAGCAAGGCCCAAGAAAGCAGCACCAAGTGTTAAATGGGCTTTGGAATTCTGCCAAGCAACACGTGGCCTCACAAAATATGGCCAGGAAAAGTAATCCGAGCAGTTTTATTGATCTATGTTGCCGGGTACTCGCTTGCTCGACTATGACATCGGTTATAAAGTTTGATGAAGAATCTGAGGTAATGTGTTTTCTGTGTGGTTTATTTGTTGAAAAAAATAAGCACAGGCTGCTGTTTCTGCTTAAAAAGCAGTGCGCACTCGCTGATGCACTTGCCCCCGACTGATTAAAAAGCAGAAACAGCGAAATGGAACAACATGAACCTGGGAGCATTAATGACGATGATGCAAGAGATTCGGATAAGCAAGATATTCTTAAATAATTGTCTTATTGAAGAGAATTGTTTTATGGCTCCAAGAGTGATTAGTGGTGAATGGGTTGTGCTTTGAACTAGGTCAAAATGACCCACCTTCTTTCGTTGTTTTGTCCAAAACAGCCCCATTTTTGATTTTTGGTTGGTTTGTACAAAACTACCCATTTTTTGCAAAAACAACCCAGAAAGTTGGGTCAAATTGACCCAAGTAGTGGATTGGTCCATTTTTGACCCAAAATGTTGTGTTATTTTGAACCCAACTGTTTTTAGAATGCATTAGTCACAAACATTTTTGTTGTTGCTCGAAGTAGCTAGTAGCCCCTTTAAATAATTAACTGGTGTCAAATTCATACAAAGCTGTGTTATTTAAGTGATTTTAAAGTGCTTGTGTATAGATTGTAGATATGTTGCCTATATCTACTAACCGGAGGTGGAGAATCCAGGTCTGGAAAGTAAAAACCCTGCCAAGGTAACAGGTGCTTCTACTCAACCAGCAGGTAAACAAGCTCATTTATCTGCCGGGGGAGTTTGTTTACCTGCCGGTGACCTGGAGTCTCCACCTCTGCTACATTGTAGCTACGTTGGCTATAGATTGATATAGCATGCTAGCATGAGCAATATCGATCCGTCTGTATGTTCACTGTCACTTAATGAGAAAAAGACCAGATTTTTTCTTTATTTTTTTTTAAATCATTTACTCAAATTTTTAGTTCAGTCTCTGTGAGTGACATCACCGAGCGACTCTTGAGAGACTGAGGACCGGAACAAATGATGGTCTCCGGTAGGAAGGCTTTCTTCTGGTTCTTTTGCAGCCACCTGAGGAGGTACTCGAGCTTCCCGTCGCACATCCACGGGTTGGCAGTCAGGTCCAGCCCTTCGTCCTCCAGGGCGTCCAGATGGTCGAGCAGTCCTGGAGGGACACTGCTAAGCTGGTTGTCATCCAGACTGAGATGTTTGAGCTGAGTGAGCTCCTGAAAAATGCTCTGGGGAACACGACTGAGCTTGTTCCTGGAGAGGAACAAGTAGGTGAGGTTCCGGGGGCCATGGAGTATGGAAGGATCGAGACTCTCCAGTTTGTTGTTGCGCAGGTTCAGCCGATCAAGTTTGGTGAGTGGATCCAGAGAATTTGGCGAGATCTTCACCAGACGGTTGTTGGAAAGGTCGAGGTTTTCCAGGTGCGGCATTTTTTGGAGAAAATCCGCTGAGACGTTCGTCAGAAGATTCCCAGAGACGTCCAACCAGGTCAGGTTGGAGTTAACGGGAAACCACGCGGCATCCACTTTCTCAATCTGGTTGTTCTTGAGCACCAGGATTTGAAGCGGGGCATGGCTGAAGACATCCGCAGGCAAGTGGCTCAGCTTGTTTCCGGTCAGGTCCATAGTGGTGAGGAGAGGCACGCCCCTGAGGAGGTGCGAGGAGAGGTTCTTTAGGTGGTTGCTGAACAGGTGGAGCTGCTTCAGCTGGGGCATTGCGTTGAGATCCTGCTCGGAGATGGACGTAATGTTGGTGAACTGGATGGTGAGGGTGCTGGTGTTCTTAGGGAGGCCCTCGGAGGGGAATACCGTAAGGGGAACCTTATTGCAGACCACCTCTGCTCTTCTTGCGTAGCATTTGCAAAGCGCCGGGCACGCTGAAGTAGCATGGCCGAAATAGGCCAAGAAGAAGACCAATGCGCCAAAGATCTTCATTACTAGAGGAGAAGAAAAAAACAGTTAAAATTTCTTACTTTAGCCGAGGCACAAGCAACTGTAACAAAAAGAACATTACTTTACGAAAACAACCTTCTCAAAAGCATTCCTTTGTGCTCGTCCTCACGCTATCGCTAGATTCTTAAAAAAGTGTGCTTTCTACAAGTTTTGTCACTTCCAGCTTAGGTCTACTGTAAAATTAACAAATAAAACTAAAGGGAATGAAACATTGTGCATCTAAAACACAAAAATGTTCAAATAAATCATTAATTTTTCCCCCCGACTAAAGTCCACTAACTTAATGCTAACATATACGCAAAATACCATAGATGGCCTTAAAGAAATGAGCATATACTGTACCTTCAAACAACCGCTAGCTTAACACAGACGGAGCAGCAACACATACAAAAAGAGCATTAAACAATACTGACAGAAATATATTACCTTTGCACTGTAGGAAAGAATATTGAAATGGTAAAATGTGGAAGTGACACAGGTGAGGCACCCTCTTCTTCAAGATGTTAATTAAGCTGCATCTCTTCCAGTCGACCTCAGTGCTGCCTATTGTGGCACAACGTGGTACTACACTGAAGGAGCGCAACTCTAAATTCAGACCGGTTGACTGCATTCTTTTGTGTGAATGGCGACAGATGGATTCACAAGTTAACTGTACCTTCTGCCACCTTGTGGAAGAGCATTTAATTGTACTGCCTGTCACTATATGTCACTGGCATAGACAGATGGGTTAGACAAAAGACACATTATTTGTAGTACGAATTAATCATTACAGGCCAATTAAATGAAACAGAATAATTTCCAATGCATACATGATGATCTTTCATGGCACACGAGCTATGGATCGCTGCTCGAATGCTAACAAATTAGAAGCCAACTTACTGTTGTGCTGATGCTTGAAGGTGGATGAGTATCAGTCAGGCTGCAGGGTCCGCAGAAGCACTGAGTCATTCAGGGAGCTCAATCCCGATGTAATCATTAGTTACTATGCAAACAAGCCACTCACACTGCAGTCAAGGACGGACACTTGCAGCTGACCATGTGAATTGGACAAAAACAACAAGACATAAAGCTTTACTTATTGCATTTGATGTGATGGTATGTGAGGATTAATGCAGGACAGCAGTGGTTAGCCTGCCCGGTCTGCCTCACAGTCGAAAGGTTCGTGGTTTGAATCTTGATTCAGGCTATTCTTGTGTGGAGTTGTCATATGTTTTTTTTTTTTTCCGGGGTACTTTGAACCTGCATGCATGTATTGTTGTGCGTCTATAGGTGCCCCGTGATTGGCTGCTCTAGTCCAGGGACACTAATAGTGACTAGTATCAAAAGTACTGTGACACCTCACCAATAGACCCAAAGGAAATTCTTCCAATAACGTTATGTTAATGTTTGACACACATAACGGATTGCGATTACCACTGACACGATACTGCACTTACAGTAGCCTACCGGTATGTACTATTTATGTAATGGGGTTAGTTGTGCATCTTTTATTGGAAAGTTGTACTGTATATGTATATACAATTCATTCTAGAGGGTGTAGTTAAGACTCGCGCCAACCTTGACCCTAATGAGAGCAAGTGCGGCAGAAAATGATAAATGAATTGGATTGAGTTCATCTGTAGAAGTTCCACATTGATTCAGTCTGTGTGCGCGTGTCCAGGTCACAAGTTCGATGGTCATTCAACCAGGATCGAGTTATGTACCCAATGATCGGGAATATATATTCGGTGTGCAGTGTGAAGTACAATTTTTAGCAGATGGGCAACGTGATGAGCTATTACATTATGTATGATGAGTGCCAGTTGGCTTTAGGCGCTTCTAAAAGATTAATGCAAGCCAACTCCTTCCACCAGAACCTTTGGAGGGAGATGAAACTATTCTGGTCAAATGAAAAAATGCGGCAGCGTGAGGTACAGAATTCATGATCAATTTCATACAGATTCTTTCCTTATTTCTCACTTTCCTTTCATTGTATGAAAGTCTACATGCATGTTAATTGAGAGCTAAACTGGCCATACTGTCAGTGTGAGTCTAGGATGTGCCTTGATAGAATGAGGACAAGCGCTATAGAAAATGGATGGATGTGGAATTTTATTTGACCATTTGGGGGGGAAAATAAAATGGGATTGCATGAGTATCCATTTAAAAAGACAATTGTCTGTCACAAAACTTAACTGGAGTGACCCAATATTAATGTGCAATTTTGTTCTGTAAACTATTTCCAGACAAGCCCGTGCTGATATATAATATTATACGCTCATAGAAAATATAATCCACATGTGCTAAAGCTTCTACGATATGATACACAAAAAGTCCTCTTCATTTTATATATACAATGCACACACCCCTTGCACTTCAAACACAAATGTGAATGTTTTTTTTTTTTTTTTTAATCATAGTCATCAGTCAATTTGACAACTTGGCATAATGAAAAAGATTGCGCTATTGTTCCTCGTATTAAAAAAGTTCAGAGTAAAAGTTTGCCGCTTTCCTGAAAAGTAACACGTGTTGGCACGCAGCTGTCAATCAGTCGCAAGGAAGAATCCCTTTCGCTGAGCCAGGGTTAACTGTTGGGAAGAAATATAGAAAAAAGTATATTGAAAAAAAAAAAACAAACAAAAAAAAACACACACACACACACACACACACACACACACACATACATGCCGCAACTCTTATAAATGGCACATGCCCACACAATAAACTAATAATCTAAAATACATTTCAATTCATCTCAAATAGACGCCTCCCTATTTTCCTCAAGGAAAAGACAACAGTACCAAGCTGTGGGGAAAACAAATTAGAGGCCCACTGTGGAAGTGGTTATTATATTTCATCTCAATTCACTGCAATTGTCAGGCAACACACGAGAACGTGCTTGTAGTCCAGATGCTACCATGCAGAGGCCACGTTACCCTCCTTCCCCCCCTCTGTCACTTCTTTCAGAAGAACATATCATCATCACTGTCGGTGTCGTCCAACGACCACCTCAAGTCTTTCAGGTCAAAATCAAGCAATCTGAAACGGTAAGTAGGAAGTTCAACTGCAGGGCCATTAGCGAGGGGCAACAATAAATTAGGGGGCAGCACAGAGCTGAACGATTAGGGGGTTAATCAGCGTTGCTGCGTGCGGGCCGGCAGGGGTGTGGGGGGGGGGGGGGCTAGCTCAGCTACTTACAGTCTCCCAAGCATGGGAAACATTAGAATGGTGGGTGAAGAGGTCAGTGGAGGATGATGCGTAGCATGGGGCCGCTGCTGAGGGGCGAGAGCCAGTTAGCGTGCGGCTAACAGTGGAAACAAAAACACAGGCGGCTGACAGGCTATGCGGTTAACAAATCGGCTTCATGTAAAATGTCCATAGCTGAAAAGCACAACATGACACTTGGTCCCATTCAGGTGGGAATTGATGAGCACAAGGGAGACATATGAATACAATTTTGTAATACGGAACAGTGAACCCCCATTGATTTCCCGATTTACCATTTACTACGTTTTTGCTGAAGGGTAAAATATACAAATATTTGTATGATAAACACTTATCAACAAAGCATTAAAGAGTGTCGACCCAAACATATTTTTTTCAAGAATATATTCTATGCAAGCCTGCTAGTTTGAAACAGGGCATTCTAATAAATATTGTGTTTGTGGAGTAAGAGTTAATCCACTTGTTTTTAGCCATCTCAGGGGGCGGCCATTTTGTCACTTCTGTGGACTGAAAATGACATCACAACTACTCAGGGCTCAGGCAACGACCAATCACGACTGACTTGTTTTCTGAAGCTAAGCCGTGATTGGTCGTTACCTGAGCCCTGAGTTGTTGTGATGTCATTTTCAGTCCACAGAAGTGACAAAATGGCCACCCCCTGAGCTGGCTTAAAAGGAGTGGATTTTACTGCTTAACTCATATTCCACAAATGCAAATATTAATCAGAATGCTGTGTTTTACCTAGTGGGCCTGCTGGGAACATATTCTTGAAAAAAATATGCTTGGGTTGATTTCCACTTTAAGTACAGCGGTAAGTGCGCTGCATGCCATTAGTAACCTCGAAATGTCATAAACCCCCTTGTAGTGACAATGAACTGTCATGGATGAAGACTAAAGGGGTCAGCACAGTATTGGAACCCTCACCTGGCCTTCCCGGACGGCTGCTGTCTGGAGGACGACACTCTCATGGCCCCGCGGTGCGGCGAAATCTGCGGCGAGCCCCTGGGTGACGGGCGGGGCGAAACGCGGGGGGAGGATCGCGCCGGTGCCTCGGGTACGTGGGCCGGGGCGGCGGGCTGCGGGTGCTTCCTAGGGATGCGCTTGAGCAGGTGGCTCACCCATCGCTGCTGCTCCTCCCGGCTGCCGGTCAGCAGAAGCAGCTCTTTGGCGGTGGTTATGTCGTAGTTGACTGCTCGCGGACAAGAAACAAAATATTAAATATACGTAAAAATGAAGAAAGTCACGTTTTGTAAGTTGTCTACTGACCCTTGCAGGGCATAATGACTTCCTCCTTCCTGTCCAGGTGGTCCTTGTGGCACTTGGTGTGGCAGCGGCGGCACTCCAGGGCCGGCGGCGGCTTAAATACGTGCCAAAGCGGCCGAGTGCACGCCTCGCAGCTGGAGGGGAAGTGATAGAGCGTGAGGATGAACTCGTGACCCTTGTGGCTGATGTGGGAGGGGCGCTCGCCAAAGGGCGTGGTCTCCATGACGACCTCCTGATCACGCTTGCTCTCGGCCTCGTTGGCGTACAAGATCTGGAAGAAGTTTCATGTTTCTCATCTTTACTGTTGTCAGTGTTGAGTGACCGTCAAAAAGAATTGATTTTATTCACTGTAAACGTATTTTACATTAATCGGCCGAATTAATCGGTTATCTGAGTTTTATTCTGCCAAACATTGGAATCAGCCTCACACATTATTGAAAAATGAGGTTGCATTAAAAACACCTGGCCAGTAGTAGGCAATGTAACTTAGTAATGAAGTACTGGGTTTAAAATTTGATAGTAATCCACCGTAGCGACGATTCACTTTTTTTTTTTTTTTCTGACAGTGAGGCGAGACACAGAAAAAAAGCAACAGGAGGAAAAGGACAAAAAAAAAAAAAAAAAAAAAAAGGTTTATTCATAGTGTATTATTGCCTTACCTGAAATATCCGTGGGATTTCGACAGCGTCTGCACGGTACACATCAGTCTGAGTGACAGGCCGGACATGAAAGAGCTTGCTGCGGCGGGCAATAAGAAAGAAGAGTTGGAATAACGGTGAGAAACCAGAATAATAACTGCAATCCAATAGTTGACAGGTTTTTTTTTTTCCTTTTCGTCAGGGTAAAACTTTAAGATGATCTTGAACTTTATGTTTAATCATCTGCATCAAAGGCAAAAAAAAATGTATTGATTTTGAATGAGGGCAAATGTCCAATCAGTAAGTACATGCTCTGGTCATGTTCAAGCTATGAATCACCTGCTTTTTTAAATTTTTTATTCTATTCTCTATTTTGGAGCATGAACGTTATTAAAGTTGAATGATTCCTGGCCCGCCGTGTTAGAGGTAGCTCAGGGCACATCATTAAGCTCAGTGGGAACGTGTTCTTGTAAAATCTGGAATGGCACAATGCTCGTTGGCGTACAAGATCTGGAAGAAGTTTCATGTTTCTCATCTTTACTGTTGTCAGTGTTGAGTGACCATCAAAAAGAATTGATTTTATTCACTATATACATATTTGACATTAATCGGCCGAATTGATCGGTTATCTGGGTTTTATTCTGCCAAACATCGGAATCAGCCTCACACCCTATGCTCAAATTCAAAGCAGGGATAATCAGGATCATCTTTTTGTTCCAATACTTTCACTTTCAAGCTTTTTCGCCTTTTCACCGTACAAGTGGGAAAACTGCAAATTGATTTAAACTTTGCACCACGTTAAACAACAGGCAATTATGCTACAAACATTTTAGCAGGTAGACTCACTCTATGTCCAAGATCATGAATGGGTTGGCCTGTTCTCGGTCCTGCTCGCTGTTGTAGAAGAGAATCTTTTTACTGCTAACCACTACAAACTGTTGAAGGGAAACAAAAGAGGCAAATTTGGTTCAAAATGAAATGAGAAAAAAATGTCATTACCCGACCTGATTCTGCTACGTTACCTTTTTGTCCCACCCGAAGCGCTTGGTGTGCTTGGTAGGGAGCGAAAGCCAGCCCTCCAGTCTGGAATCTAAAGCAACGCAAAGAGTCAACATTTTACGCGATATGTACCTCGCATATAAGCTCGTTGTTATGTTCAAACCCTGCAAGCATGCATCATGTTTACAAAAGTACAGAGGTCACTTAACTCTCACACCTCCAAGTGAAATTGGAAGACAATGTGGAGCGTATGTCCCCCCTTTAGCAGCTATATATGCTAATAATGGTAAATTGAATTCCCGAGACTTTTTTCCATGTATTGTACAAAACAAACCGCGTGCCTCTTTTTCAGGTCAGAAGCCAGAAGTCAAGCTCTGAGTATGCATCGGTGGACATCAAACATATTAAGACACAGCAGAATCAGAGTAAACAGAGTAGAGGGATTAGCTGACGTCATGCTGAGCTCAACCATGGTCAGTATTTTTTTTTCCATGTACAGGCCTCTAGACTGAGACCAATTTGGGCGCCTTGGCAAGCCAATTTCCCAATGGTACGCCGAAACCAAAAATAAAGGATTGCGCCGTTAAATTATCTGTCTTGTGGAAATGTGATTCAAATAAACAACGTGATAACGACCATAGTTAGCTAATCATTTACCAGTCAATATTCCCTAAAAAAAGACAGACAGAAACTTTGTTTAAAAGGAATGAACCTATAAAGCACGCAGTGGAAAATTTGGGCACATCCATGCAACCAGTGCAAAAAAAAAAAAAAAAGTCTAGAGCCATGATTTATATCGATTAACAGTAGTAGTTTGAGGTTCAAGCCTTATAGTTTGCACCACCATGCAGGGGTCACCTGCAAGGTCAGGCTCAGGCTCCCGGTATGTGAGAGCCAGGGGACGTTGGCCCTGCTCCTCACTTTCATCGTTTTCTTCATCCTCAGAGTCAGAGTCAAAGAGAGAGTGCGCCGAACGGAGGTCGGGCCGGGTGTCGATGCGCACTGATTTGTGTGTGCGCTGGTAGGTGAAGGACATTGATTCGGAGGTGTGTGAGTGAGTAATGCGCACTGCGCCCCGGGGGGGGTGAAGAAGAATGAAGAAGTGGGGGAGAAAAAGGTCAAAAACACCGCAGATGATGGTGCAGAATATTAAGTGAAAAGAGAGGAAACGGAAAATTGCCAGGAAGTGACAGACACTAATTCGAGCGCTCAAATGGGAATGCTCGTTGCTACCTGGGTAACCTTCGCCCGCGTCCAGGTCGTTGGCGCTGCTGATGCTGGTGGAGTCCAGAGAGTGGACGCTAAGGGAGGTGAGCTGGCACCGGAGCTGCTCGAGGTCGCTGTCCTTGCTGGCCAAAGTCATCTGAAGCTCCTGACGCACCTGGTTCTCCTCCGCAATTAGCTGCGCCACACACACACACAAACATGCTAGGAGGAAATTCGCTTTCACCGACGCTAAACAGTGGCGCCTTGAGATTCGGCTGTCCCCATTGAAATGAATGTGAATCCCATGAATCTGTTTGATAAAAACTTTGATCGTGTGTTTTTTAATAAGAGAAAAAAAACACTCCGTAATATAGTACGTTATAAACATATACAGTAATAACAAATAAATAGAACGTAAATAATGAAACAGTGATCGTACGGCTTCATCATATGAAGAGACATGGCAAGTTTTCATTAAGCTGCAGTGATAGTCAATCCTGGCAGAAGATAAAGAATATGTCTGTGAGTATTAGGTCACATCGTTCACCAAAATTCAAATAACAAGAAGAGTTTCCACGAGCAATGTAGCTACCAGGTAAGCCAAAAGTTAGCCTAGCTCATTTATTTTGTAACGTGTGGTCTGCTGCGTTTTACCAGCAAGTTTATTATAGTTAAACGATTATAACTCCAGGTACCAGTTTGTCGCAATTTCTTAGATACCTATGGTGTAATTTCTGCAAAATCCTTCTTATTGAATAACTTTACTACATACAACTACTGACACTGGAGCAACTTTGTACTAAGGAATTTCGGCAACTTACTCATGGCAAAAAAAAAAAAAAAAAAAAAAAAAAAAAAATAGGATAATATTATACTATAATTTCATTTAATATTCAATAAATGTATTTTTATTTAAATATTATTCATTTAATTTTATATTACAATATTTGAGTCATAAGCCATCCGTTTCTCCAAAAAAAATAAAAAAATAAATAAAATCAGCTTTCCTCCTCATGCATTAGGATGCATGTCCTGCCTCGAGGTCATCGAGGCGGCGTGGGCGCACTCACCGCCTGCATCTCCGACAGCTCGCGCTGGTATTTGATGATGGTGCTGTTGAGTTTGTCCTTCTCCGATCGCAGCTCCAGTTGGAGCTTCCTGTTCTCCTTCTCCTTCCTGTGCACCTCCGTGTCGGTGCCTCGGTGGCCTCCCCTTGGCGGCTCCCTCCGGTTCATCACCTCGGCGAGCTTGTTGATGGCCTGCGTGACACGCCGCACGTTTTGTCATCACATCAATGGACGACATTTGACGTTCAATGTAAAGACAAATGAATGCACTCTGAGTCCTTGTTCACCAACACTTGAACCTACATATTTCTTGTGGATGGGCTTTTAGAGTTTTCTAATTTGGGATAAGGCAGTTACTGGCACTGAGATTAAATTAAGCAGCTATGCACTTTAATAGGATCTTAATAGGACATATTTAAGAGAAAAAACACAGTAAATGAAGCTTGCTGTTGCTGTGAATAACAATGAGGGTGAAATCACAAAAGCCAGCAGTCGAATATTTATTTCTTTTTTTATAGTAATGATAATGTCTGACAAAACAATTATTGGTGGAAAACATTCTTGAAAGTAAAGGAGGAGGCAGAGCGTTCAATCGCTGCGTAGGCGGCATGACACACAGACACACCTGAATTTTGAGCGTCCTTTCAGTCTGCAGCTGCTTTTCAAAGGCCACAATGAGAGTGCTCATGTTCTGCTCCTCATCCTTTGCTTCCTGGAGCTCTGCAGAAATGACAGCGCATCAACGCTCAAGGTTTATTTACACAATATATAGCAAGGGCTGTTTTTTTTCTTCTTTTTTTTTTTCCTGGAGCACTCACGTTGCTGCAGTTCTTTCAGCTGGTTGTTGAGTTCCTCCTTCTCGCTGGCGAGGTTGGCCACATCCACGGTCAGCGTGCGATTGGACTCTTCCAGCTGCGAATGACACAAATAGGCGTGACCAGGTCAACTTGAATGTGCCGAAAGTCTACAGGCCATTAAATAATCATTTCAAACTAATAAGTCACTTGTGCAGTTTGTGGGCCACATGTGAGCAGTAATGCACAAAAATGGAAAGGAACTGAATATTTTATGGCGTAACTATACTTAGTGTTAGGTTCTTCTAATAAGCCAAATTCGGAATATTTTTGGTGGCATCTCACCGAGCTGATGGTGGCCTCCTTGTCGCCAAGCTCCTGCTTGTGTCTCGCCATCAAGTCTTTGATCTCCAGCTCCTTCATGATCTTCTCCTTCTCCAGATCCGAGTACTGCTCCTCGGCGATGGAGCGCGCCAACTGCTCCGAGTCTGCCTTGGTCAGGCTGACTTCCAGCTGGGAAGTCAGCGATTCCCTGCGGTCGGGGGAAAAAAAAAGGTGGAACTCATCAATGAAAATGGTGGGGAAAAAAATGGATGAATGGCTAACATCTGTTTTTTTCCAAAAAGTGCCCAAAAATGATGAAGATAATTTAGTACAAGTGTGCCTTGTAATAGAAGGAATCGTGTCTCTCATGTTGCCATGGTAACCCCAGATCACCTACTTCAAGACATTATGCTATGATCCAATAATCTATTCATGTTAAGCACATACATTGATTGGCTTCTTAAGTTCCCTCTTGAAGTTTTTATTGGTTAAAGTAACATATTGCAATGCCTGTTTACTGCCGGCCCCCCCAGGTGGCATAAAAGTAAATTACGCGAGAGGCGGAGCCCTGCAGCAAAAAAAAAAAAAAAACCTTGTTACTCCTTTGTGCCGCTTGAATATTCATGCAGTGTGCTAGTCTTCTGCCAGTCAGCCTGCAGTTACCTCTCCTCCTGATACTCTTCCAGATGTTGTTGGGCCTCTTTGTACAAGGTGTTCCTCTCATCACACTCCTCCTTCAACTCGCGGATCTGCGTCTTGTAAAGGGTCTAACACAGGGACGAGATTTCCCCCTTAGAGGTTCGCCAACAACGCAACGGCCACTTTCGAACACAAGCGGGCGTTGCGTTTGTTTCACTTTCGAACCAAGTGGACGCAAAAGGGGGAAGAAGTTCTACCGTGAAATATTGCTCCGCCTCCAGCTGGTCCTTTAAATCTTTCAGCAGGCTTTCCGACTCTTGCTTCTCCCTGTAACGGCATCATGAATCTGTCATGCCCACTACAGTTTCTTTAAATCAACACGCGTGTGTGTGTCGGGCCAACCTGCGCAGCTCCTGGTTTTGTTTCTCCAGGACCTGCTTAATCTCCAGCAGTTGGTTGAGCTCCTGTTTGAGCTGCTTCTCGGAGGTGTGCAGCACGGTCACCTGCTGTTTCTCCATCTTCAGGTCACTCTGGGCCAGACTGCGCTTGTGGGCCTCCTGCTCCAAACGCAGGCTCAGGTTCTTCACCTGCATTAGCACAGTGCCCTTATGAGCTATTTTGAAGAATTGTGCAGGGTCATTAGGAACCGAACGCTTGTGTTAATAAGGCCGCGCTTTGTCGTTGCATTCAAATAGAGGGATAGGGGCCAAGCCCTGCCGTGAATAAATCGAAAGTATGATCCCAAAACAGTGTTGCATCATTTCTACGGGTGTTCTCACCGATACGAAATACTGACGCCTCTGATATTTTTGATACATAACGTTTCGTTTAACGCAATGACAAACAATTGTGAATTACTTGATGTCCCCGATACCTTAAAATAAGGTCGATCTGATATCGGTACTCTTTTTTTTTTTTTAAAAGGCCTCTTGTTTCACCTACTGCGGATGGGTCTGAAAATGATGGCGGGTGATAAATGGGTTTTCACTGTCGGCTTCCTTATAACGGTGATATCATCAAACACACCTCTTCGGAAACTCTCTCCTTTTGCGCATGCAGCTCGTCCAGTTTGTGCTGCGCCTGTTTGTAATCGCAGTCCAGCATGGAGTGATCTTTCTTCAGCTGCAGCAGCTTGGCTTCCAGCTCCTGCTTGAGATTGCGCTCCTCCTGAAGGCTGTGCTCCATCTCTGAATGACAAAAGAAACAATTTGGATGAAAAAAGACTTTTAAAGCAAAGGAATGATTTTTTTTTTGGTGCCATTTATTACCGGGCAATTACCAAGATCAATTCTGAATCGTTTTAAGGGAACATTGCCATGAGTGCCTTTAATGCAGCGTTTATGCGAGTTTAAGCGTTATGTTTTTTGGTTTTTTTTGGCTCACCTTTTAAGGCCGCAGATTTCGCCACCTCTATGGACTGGTAAATTTGGTTTTCGTCGGCCAACTTGGCCTTGGTGGCTTTGTGTTCAGCCTCCTCCTGCTCCAGACTCTGTTGGAGCGACTTCAACTTGAAAGTCAGCTCGATCTCTTGGTTGCTCTTTTCCTAAACGGTCAAGGCAAACTTTGCTGGTTAAAACGTTTTCGTTTTGTGCGCCATTTCAAACGGTTTAAAGAACTGGAAACCAACCTTTTCAAGGTCAATGATCTTCTCCTGCAGTTGGTTCTTCTCAGTCTGGACGTTGGACAGACATGACTTCATTTCTTTCACCTCCTCTTTCAGGCCAGATGTGTGTCCTGAGGTACGTGAATACTTGTACTTATTATGACAACCAAGAGAAAAAAAACAAGAGTAGAAACGACATGGAAAACAACCTGACATCCGACGGTGAGACACGATGACATAATGTTCCTGCACGCTGGGCCCCAAAAGAGATCATATATGTCTCACTTTTACCTATATCCACCCATATGTAAACTTTTTTAAAGTTTTTTTTAGGAGGGGAAAAATGGAGGCAACATGCAAACAGGTCACACTTTGTTATTCAATGTCTCCATTGAACGTTAAAATCAAGTTTCCAAACAGCATCACACAAGAGGTTCTGGCGAGCTTCAGCTTTGGCTTCCGTGGTCCCGCTGCGAACAAATATTTCCACCAATGACCTAAAAATTTCCAAAGGCTTACTCCAAACAAACAATTAACATCTTGTTTGCCCGTCACAGCTCCGAGTTGTGCATATGTTGGATTTTTATCACCGTAGCAGATGTTAACATTGTCTTCAGTATATTAAAAAAAAAAAAAAAGCATCAAGTGTTTTGGGTTATTTGATTAAGCTTCACATTATTAAAAATGATTGCATCCAATATAATCCCTAATGATAGTTTACAACCACTTGTGTGCACAAAGCACAAAGCATTAAGCATTAAGCCAAGAGCTCACCCTGGAGGTCGGCGATAACATCCGACTTGATGCTGTGCTCCCTCCTCTCGGCCTCCATCTCGGCCCGCAGCGCCGTCAGCTGCCCCTCCAGTTCCGTCTTGGCCTCCTCCAGCTGCTTGCACTTCTCCTGCACCTCCCTCAGGCTCAGCTCCAGGCTCTGGGCCTGTTTCTGCACCTCCGCCTGGCTCTTCTTTAGCTTCGTCGCCGCCTCCTGCTCCGCCTGAAGCGTCCCGGCCGCCGCCTCGAGCTGCCGATGAGAAGGAAGTGGTGCGAACGATTAACATAAATAATGATATGCACCTCTTCATCATTCATTCGTAAAGGTCGCCATTTTGGACGGTTTTGCTGTTTGGTGGACGGATGGATGGCTCGGCGGTTCACACTTTCTTTTCTGTGTTGTCTCCTTGAACATTCACGCTATCATTTTGGTACCAATATTCAGACTTAGCCTTCTTTTCCTCACTTGTTTCTGCAGCTGGATGTTCTTCTCATTGGAGATCTGGGAATTGTGGTTCCTCTTCTTCAAATCCTCTAACTGCTCCCGCAAGTTATTCACTAGCACGTAGAGAGATAAGCACAAGATCCATTTAGCAAAGGGTCGATCTGACTAGCTAAAAATGAGCAGGCAGAACACACAGAATGACGGTTGGTCACAGCGAAACACGGCCGCTCACATTCATTCTCCAGGCCACGTTTCCTGTCCGTCTCAATCTCGACTTTGCGCTGGTTCTCGGTACTCTGGTGCTGCAGCAGGGCGCGCTCGCGCTCCATCTGCCTCAATGAGGCCTCCACGTGCTGTCTGCTGTTCATCTAATCAGAGAGACAAGAACTCAGGCTAAGTGAGGGGGGGGGAAGCAGCTTAAAACGGTTGCGTAGCTGCATCCATCCTCACCTCCTTGTCCAATTCCTTGACCAACTTGTCTAAACGATTGGTGGCATTTCTGTGGAGACACGGCAGTGGTAGTCACTACAGAATATGGAGTCAAAAAGTTTCTATTTATGAAGTTCCACGCGTACCGGAACTTGCGCTCCAGCTCGTCTTTGGCCTGCATTTCATGGTCGAGCTGCTCCTCCAGTTCATTCAGTTTTTTCTGCAGCTGCTAACAAACCAGAGTCGAATGCTACTAACCATGTTTCTATTAATCCAAGATTCACACTGCCCAGAAGCAAATGCTTACTTCTTTTTTGTTGTCAGAGCGCTGTTGCTTTTCCTCCAATTGTTCCTTTACGTTCTCAGAATCCTGCTCCGAGCAGTTTTTCTTTGCCTTCAGCAGCCTAAGAGAGAGAAGAAAGTCCAACTAGTGCAACAGTTTGGAGTTTTTGCACCTAAATAAAACAACCACATGTTTGTATCTTAAGGACTCTGAGACCTTCAAGCTTCTGGGTTGCTTTCGATGATGATGATGATGATGATGATGATGATGATGATGATGAGACATTTAATGGTTAGCAATTATATCTGGAAATCACTACATGACCCTTCAACATGGTTTTATGATAAACAAGGAATCTAAAGCCATTTTAACAAGATGGAAAAATGGTTTCCAGATACAGAAGGCAGCATTAGTGAATATTTTCACCTGCATCTGCACATCCCACGCTTATGCTAAAAATTGTTACTTCAACTATGGGCTGTAACATATACGTCTATCTTGAGAATGACAAGACCGCAGAGTAACAACAACAACAATTTCTAGTAATAACAGAACTCAGACAGCCTCAAACCAAAAATGGGAGTTTTTTTTTTTCTTCTTTTTTTTTTTTTTTTGCATGCATGCATGCATGCACTCTGAGAGCATGCAGGATTTGGAAGCTCATGGTGAGAGACGAGGGCAGTTTTGGGCCGGCTGTCAGAACAAGGCAGCACAGTGTGAAGAGTGAACAAGCGTACAGTGTGTGAAATCTGGAAGGCTCTATTAAAAAAAAAAAAGGTAGCTGCCGTGGCCTCTGTTTCCTGTGTCAGAGGCCTGCATTGCCTTTGCTACACGTGAGACTAATTTCAGTGGGGGAAACATGGAAACTGACATTTAACACACATTAATAAAAAAAAATAAAGAAGGTAACAAGCAGGTGTCAAGATAAAAGAAAGTAGGAACCCTTACTGGTCTTCTTTGAAGTAGGTGAAGCCGACAAATGGAAGCTGGTTGCCCACAAAGGCTTTTGGTGGCGGGAATGTCTCCACGGCTCCTTTGTCATCCTCAAAGTCATCAAAGTTGCTGGTGTCGATGTCGCTGTTCAGCTCAGGTACGACGGGAGCCACAGCTGGAGAGGGACATTTAAACACGTTGAATGCCTTCAAAAGTCCCCTTCACAAGTGAGCAGGCTTTGGCTGCGCTGCTCGTAGTAAAAAAGAAGAAGAAAAAAAAAAAAGAGAGACTTGGGCATGGCTGGCGTGACCACCGCTCCTTTTCACGCACAGTGCTCACTTTGTGAACACACATACACGCTGTGGCTTTAACAAATATAGCCTGAACGCTACTCCGAAAAAAAAAAAAAAAAGAAGACGTCTGTCAAAGGATGACACAGAATGGCAACGGGTGAAATAAAGCCATCTATCAAGGCTTAAAAGAAAATTATCACCTCCATTGTAGGGTTTTTCGACATAAAATGTGTGTGTTATTGCCAAAAATCGATTCAACTCTCTGATCTGCACTTTTATCTGGATCCACACCAAATTTTGGGGTTCTTCCTTGCCTCAAGCCAAAAGAGCTTTTGAATAATCTAAAATGTCAACAATCACCTATTAAATTGAATAGTGCCAGTGGTGATCATCCAGAAGTTAACAAAATGTCATCCAAATGTGTTTCTCATTAACCTATTTTGTTTGCATAAAACTGAAATGGTTAAAAACATCTTGGCAGAACATAAAAAAAACCCAAAAATCAAACCAAGTTCATAAACAAATAGTGGACCATCATTACAACATGAATAAGCGACAATTATCCTTCCTCGCAACCTGAATTCATTCTCATAAAAGTCGAGCTTGGGGAATTGAAGCAAATCGGGATAAAAAAAAAAAATAAAAAAAAAGGGAAAAAGTGGTGGGCCTTGTGGCTCCGTTTCCCAGAATGCACCCTGATAGAGGGTGGCTAATGACAGGCAGCCCAGGCCACAGTGACAGCGAGAGAGCGGGCGCAAAACCCCGCTACTGGGGCATCCCTTCTCATTAGGCCCCGCCGCACGGCTGGCCCCACCCGCCCCTACGAGGACGTTGCCTCTCCCAGCCACGTCCATCCACTCACCCGTGGCGACGACGAACCTACGAGGAGCACGCAGCGGGGGGCATTGTTGTTATTTTTAAACTGGAGGTTATGAGTGTGTGTGTGTGTGTGTAACATGTTAGCACAGTGGGGGTTTCACCTTGCAGACTTGCCAGATTATGATCAAAAGTCATAATGTGTCGTCATAATGGAAGCCAGGTGAAGCAGAAGTCGTGTCTTATTCAGAAAAGACAAGGCTCCTTTCATAGAGTCCACTTATGAACGCTTCACAAGTGATGTTTGAGTTTTAAATGTACTGTAAACAAAGTTAAATCATACCATTACATTTTGGCGAGAATGCACATGTGGTTGATGTCATTAAAAAAATTTGTACAGAATTTAAAAATGTCGTGGAAACAAATTTACGCGACTTAAATGTTTGTTTTTTTAGGTACATTCTCTTAAAGCTAAACTACTGCAAGTTGCTCAAACATAACCTAAATTGAGTCTCTCTGGCACCAAGGCTTTATTTCCTTTTTAGTGAACTGCTGGAGGCTTTTTTTAGGATTATTATTATCATGCTCTTGCGCTGTGATTAAACCCAAAACAAAACCCATGTAGTGCAAATGTGTCATGTGAACTTGACAAAAGCCAGATAAAATGACATAATAAGTGGCTCGCGCGTATCAGGCTGCTTCACAGGACCTTTTGCCAAACAACAACGGCCTTTTACTTAGATTGGTGTGACTATAGAAAGTGTTGAAGTTTTGTGCCTCTTCTTTTAGTATTGCAATCTAAATGTCACTAACGGTTAGCAGCATTAGCGCTGAGTTATTCCTGCCTGCGGGTCTTCTGGTCGCCTCATGCAGGATGAGCACATGCAGAGCATGTGCGCCAAACATACAGGGCATGGGAATCCTCCATCAACTGGTCCACTGGCATCAACATGCTAAGTAAAGTGGGAAACTAACAAGCAGGAAGAAGAAGAATTCCCAAAAAAGAAACTTACTCTCTCGGATGTTGTCGAAGGTCCACTGGTCACTTTTGAAGAAAGGATGACTTTTGATCTCCTCAACGCCGGTGCGGCCCAGACGCACCTCCCTGCGCACAGTGTGGGGGGGCGTGAAACAATCAGACCGAAAACACCTCCCTCCGTCAGCATCAACATCGCAGTCACTATTGAGAGGAGTGACCACTAGGCGAGGACCGCAGAGACCAACATGGACAACCACATGACCGCGGGTGGACGCGCACCAGCACCTCCTGCGAGCGCCCGAGACAATAAAAGTCAGACTAACTTTCGCAGACTGAAGCGGCCCTCCCCTTGCACCTCTCTGAAACTCGACCTGCGCTTTCTTCCCCCCACTTCTTTCACTGCTGGGCGCGCGACCGGAGGGGCGCGGCAGCTTGGCCTTGCCACGTGTGGGACATTCCAAACTCAGCCAACAGGAAGAAAACGGAGGGGCGGGGAGCGGGAAAGGCAGAAGAGTGGGCTTAAAACTACCGCTAACATTAAAAAAAAAAAAAAAAAAGAGTAACGGCAAAAATTGTGTCGGTGGAGGAAAGGTTGGCGTGAAAGCACAGACGAGTGGCGATAACAGGAGGATCTTTGCGTGAGGCGAGCTAGCTTTTTCACCTGACAGAATGTCGAGTGAGAAGGTAAATAAACAGTGAAAAAAAAGTGAAAGGCTCCTCTGTATTGAGGTAGAAAGGGTCTTGTCTGAGTCCTCTCAAAGGGGGGGCAGGACTATTAATGTAAATAGGAAGTTGTCGCTTCTACAAGTGAAAGGCTCTTGATAGGTTTTCACGGTATCTTAACTTTTACACTTCAACACTTGTGTTTACACAAAAAGCTTTCTTCAGTATTTCTAAAGTGTTTCGAATGATTCACAGGGTTCATACAGTTCAGGTGAGAAAAAAAATCCATGAAGGTACTTTTAAAATACATTTTTAAGCTTTCCAACACCCTGCGGGGATAAATTTACATGTATTTGTATATATATTTAAATGATGACATTAACTAGTTTGTTGGTCACTTTTGCAAGGCTCCAAATGATTTTTTTTGCCTTTGCGGAGCAGTTTTGCGAATCAATCATTTAATTTGAGGAGCAACTTTCTGATTTTGTGCAGCAATTTTTTTTTTTTGCAGGTTAATGCCAGGGTTGTCGAAGAAAAATATGACAATATATGGTATCACTTCAAGAAGTGTGAGTGTAAATAAATACAAATACAAACCTGTCAGTTAGAAAGGCACAGATGAGGTCTTTGGCCTCCTGGGACATTTCCACATCATCCGGAAAGATGAGGGAATTCTTGTGGTTCATGATCTTTCCGTAGGTTCCCACCAGGGATTCAGTATAGAAAGGCGTTTCACCTGTCAAATCATTTGACAGAGTCATAACTGAAAAGCAATGTGACTAAGCTAAAAATGATCTCTCTCACACAGGCGTTCCTAATGTTGTGGTCAGTGAGCGCATTAGCACGTTACATCCACAAGAGGTCACTCACCCACTAACAGCTCGTATAAAACGACCCCGACAGACCACCAGTCGCATTCCTTCCCGTAGTGACCCTCGCCTCCCTGAGACTGCAGCACCTCCGGGGAGATGTAGTCGGGCGTTCCCACGGCGGTGTCACTGTGTACCATGCCTGTCTTTGGACGCACAAAAACATGTCATATGGATGGAAAAACATTGTGGACTGTGTGCTGTGTTTTCTAAACACTAGGTGGGGCAATTTAGCTATAAAAAAAAAAAAGGCAACCGGCTCCAGCTCCAGAGGTGTTGAGAACAAGGCCAAAGTGCACAGACGCCAACTTACAGAGTCCATCTTCATGCAGGTGCCAAAGTCGGCCAGCTTGAGGTGCCCGTGCTGGTCGAGCAGCATGTTGTCCGGCTTGACGTCGCGGTGGATGAAGCCCATGGAGTGGATGGCGTCCAGGGCCAGAACCGCCTCGGCCGTGTAGAAGCGAGCCCACTTCTCCGGTATGTCGTAGTTCATGGTGAGCGTGACCATGTCGCCGCCCGCCATGAACTCCATCACCATGTACAGGTGGCGGTCGTCTTGGAAGGCGCAGCACAACTATGACAAGCGCACAGGCATCAATCACACGCTAATAATGCTAACTCATTTTAAATAAAGACAAATATTCACCTAGTTGCCGATTAACCCTAGAACACTGACGTTAAAATTAATCAATGTCGATATAATATCCAGGACAAAAAACAGTTTTCATCAATTTATGTAAAAGTACAACATTGGAAGTTGGAATTGGAAATTATGTAGGTGAAAAGCACCCGACGTTACTGTTCTCTGGTTAATGGGAATAAAACCACTACGTATCGGTTATTAATACTAACTGCTACTAGCTATTGTATATTCATAATCAGGGACTGGTTCCTTGTTCCTCAAACTTTAATCTTTATAAAATTAATCTGGAATAAGTATGTCAAATGTGACTATAAGAACATTAAAACGTTGTCTCGAGTGCTTAACAAGGAGCGGATCAATTTAGAAAACCAGAACTAGCAGAATTTCAGAAAGGGGAGCTCCGTCATAACACACACTGTCAATTACATTTCAGCATGTCATTTTCTTGTACTGTAGTCAGATTCGCTCAACCCACTCCTGTTTATCACCTCAAGTGAGCAGAAGGTGCAACAAAAGCAGTACAAGCGCACACCTGGATGACCCAGGGGCTGTTGGAGAAGGCCATGATGTGCCTCTCCTCCCAGAAGAAAGCCGAGTCGGACCGCTTGATCATCTCAAACTTGTTGAGCTTCTTCATGGCGTAAACCTTCCGGGAGGCTTTGTGTCGCACCTACGGCGCAGAAAATTGCCAGACGTACGGCGTTAGCGGCGTGTGAATATCAGTGTCACAAAGACTTGGATCATTCACAAAGAACGAAGCTGCAATTAAAAAGGCACACGCCCGGAGAACGACAGGCTCGCACATGTTGCTCAACTCCAGCAAAGCAACCCCCGCCTGCATCACTGTCTTTCCACATGCGGCTCCTGTCCAGACAGGCTCGTAGCACAAAACTCACAAAAGTCGAGCTTCTCGTGTCACACAAGACAAGGTCCCTTGTGAGCTAGTGCCTCCGAGCTCTAGAGTGAAAAACAAAGTCCTACTCGCAATGTTTATTAAAGCGGAAATCAATCCAAACATTTTTTTTTTCCAAGAATATGTTCCCAGCAGGCCCACTAGTTGAAACACGGCATTCTGATTAATGTTGCGTTTCTGGAATATGAGTTAAGGAGCAAAATCCACCTATTTTTAGCCATCTCAGGGGGCGGCCATTTTGTCATTTCTGTCGACTGAAAATGACATCACAACTACTCAGGGCTCAGGAGACGTCCAATCACGGCTCAGCTTCAGAAAACAGGTCAGGTGATTGGTCGTTACCTGAGTCCTGAGTTGTTGTGATGTCATTTCCAGTCGACAGAAATGACAAAATGGCCGCCCCCAGAGACGGCTAAAAACAGGTGGATTAACTCTTATTCCACAAACGCAATATCTATCAGAATGCTTTATGCTTGGATTGACTTCCCCCCTTTAAGGTGGTTATAGTTTAATATTTCCTTTCGCTCGTGTAGCCAAACACGATAACTGAATATTTTTTTAAACCAATCTCAGAACAAAGCAGACCTTGGGCTACACCTGGGTGGATTGCGCAGGTGTACCTAACAAAGCGGCTGGTGGGTGTGCAGTACATTGCGTTCGCGAGGCCTCTCACCAGCTGCACTTCTCCATAAGCTCCTCTTCCAATTAGCTTCACCTTCTCGAAGTCTTCAAGCTTGACCTGCAGCTCGCGCAGCTGGCTCACCGCCTTTTCGTCTGCAAAGAGAGCGACGGGGCACGTTGCCACGGCAACAGGTGGGTCAAACTTCAATCGTTCAGGCCGAGAGAAGATGGTCAGCTGTGAACGTCTAGAGCGGGGACATGTGATCGAATCCATGGCAGCAGGTAAACAATTAACCTGCGTATCCACTTTCTAAGGCTTTTTTTTTGTTGGCTCGTAGTGTGTCGTTAGATTTTTTTTTTTTCCCGACTGTAAAATATGTGCTTTGGCTCCATAAAGGTTGGGAAACGCTGCGGCACTTACATCGGCTGAGAAATGTTTCGATGTTCTTGTTCTTCCGCAGAGCGGGATAGTTCAAATCGTGAGCCAAGGCATTTATGGAATCCTGGAAGAGAAAAAAAAACAATAAGCAGCAATTACATACTGTAAATATGAAAAGTCAGGACATGAAATGGAGAGATAACAAAGCTACTCCTTTTCAAAACAGATTTTTTTTTAATGTAGATAATCAAACAGTTATAAATTGTATAAAGCAGATCCCAACTACTGCCGAATTAATTATTTGCCTTAAGTATCGGTGGCTGGTATCAGCAGCCATCACGAGAACCCGATACCATAAAATAAGCCCGATATCGGCCCGATAAGTCAAGCAATTTTTCTTAACCAGGACTGTTCACACTCCCTGGGTTTCTTCCACCAGTCTTGTCTTCCAGTGAAACCGTTCTGACCCTTTGGAGCCCCAGCGCTTCTTTCAATGTTTGTTTGTGGCATCCCTAACCCTAAGCATGGGACCAAAAAGAAAGAGAGAGAGAAAAAAAGCCATTTTCATCTCAACACAGCACCCCTCTCTGTCGGTGAACACAGCAGGACAGACGGGTGACAGGCTGTGACCTCACTAGTGTCATCGGGCGCATCGGGTTTCAGCACGGAATCGAAACGCCACGGCGGTGCGGTGCATCTTCTCAACCCGTTTGTGATGGACATGTGCCTGGGCGGGCAGGGGGCAACCGGAACAATTCTGCGCCTTTAAATAGCAGCGGTGAGGAAAGCTCTTCCCCCCACTGCAGACGGGTGGAAATAGACCCGAGGCTCACATGCTATTTATTGTGGGACAAACAGCTTATGGCTTTGGACTGACGATGCCATTACGCACACGGCGTGAATATGTGTATACGTTTCGCTGTAATGATCGTACCGAAATAGACGGAACACACAATCAAGGCTGGCATATTTTTATACCACACAAGTCCGCAATAACTAGAAAACTTTCTTTGACTTCACAAATGTGCTGTATGAATTTTAAGTCATTCACGTAACACTTGCATGACAGTTGATGTTATATTAGGAGTTACATTTTTGACGGTGTGAACGTATCATTTCATTTCCATTGTTTGCTATAAAGAAGCATTTGAAATCATAGGTCTATCATTACTGCAAACAAGTTTAGTGGACAAGATTTTATCAGCTGCCTAAGGCTAATAAAACAATCATATCAGCTTACTGCTAGGCGTTCTTCCATCTATGATTCTACTTAGAATTGCCAATCAACTTGTGTTATCTTGTGTGTTTACGATATAAATCCCACCGACTCGACAATTAGATTTAATTTCTTTTGATTGTTGTTTCTGGAATCTGAACACTTCTCAACACGACCGGGTAAGCGCATACTCCGAAAAAGTCAGCAATTTAGGGATAGCACCGAATTAAACGGGGACGAAATACATACTAGTATAACATAACATATTTAAACATAGCATGCAAAGTTCAAGGAAAATCGTTTTTAAAAGTGTTTTGAAATGAAAATTCTGTAGGATTCGGAATCATTGTTAAATTATTTTCTTTGAATTCCATTGAGGCGTTTCACTTTGGACTAAATGTTTCTATTACACAGTACAGGCACTTGTCGGGGATTCCTGTCGTTGTGAAAGCACAAAGAAAATTCCCCTATTGTTAATGGTTAATATAAGAACAATAGACTTTTGACAACTTAACAACAACAAAAGGCTAAAGTGATGTCTTTGCACTCATCCGTGACCAGTCATTTGTTATTGATAAACCCAGAAAATCTGCAAACACCTGCCAAAGCTTACGGGATGTCAAGTTTTCAGTGGTATTCATCCTACTGATAATAACAACATCAAAAACGCGTGTGTTTGTGAACAAACGGGAAGGGGGACGACGAGAGGTCACAGCGGGTTATCGCCACCTCAATTCCAGGACGTGACCTCACGCTTCCTGCGTGGGAGGTGCCCACAGCAGTTAGCTAGCTTAGAGGACATTGCTGCGTCCATCTGGCTAGATGCTTAAAAAAACAAAACAAAACAAAAAAAAAAACAGGCTGGGTGGCAGGCTTTGTGAAGACAAACGCGCAGTGTTATTTTCTTGAAATGACGCTGCATTATGTCATTTACAAGAGTGATTAACAATTCAGAGTATGAGGAAACATTCCTTTGAAGACTACGCTGACATTTTTTGGGGGAGTCTGAATGAGTCAATGAATGAATAAACTGTAGAATATTAGGGAAAACAAATAGGAAAAGGGCTTGAACTGCTGATAAAAAGTAAATAATAAGTCAACAGCTGGCAAATGAACTTTGTATTGGCACAACACAACAGTAGAAAGTCAAAGGTAGCCTATCATAACTAGATAGCTGCATCCATTTTCCTGTGGTGAGGGTGGTGGGCACCCCTAAATTGAATTCCAGCCCCTCTAAAATTTAAGATACTATTTTATCAATTGTTTAATGTACTACATAGCCTTTTTAAACAAGCTATAGAACTGTCTTAACATACAGTGCTTAGTTGAAACAGAATACTTTAACAACAAAATAACAGCAATGCCCCCCTCACACCACCTGGAAAAATGTTTTGCTCTCTCGCACCTCTCCCCGTACGATTTGTGCAGAAGAATATGGTGCCTTCCAATGATATACAGTACTGACAGTACAATCACGGTGTAAGTAGTAAATAGTAAATAAATTAAACCTGGCTCATGTGGAATATTACTTACATCTCTCTTACCACTGATAGTCCTCATTGTTGCTGAATTAAATTACAGATCATTATTTGTGTTGTTTGACAGGAGTTATCTGACCATTTATTTTCTAGCAAAGGAAAGGTTTTAGGTGGTCAGAGACAGCAACACTGTCCTCTGTTTGAATTGGAATGGCAGAAGCTAGCTGTTCTGTCCTGTGAAATATTAAAGTCAAGGTGCTATTGACAAGCTAACCGATTGAATGCCCATGACCAAAAAGTGTTATGCTTCTCTTCCATAAGTTTGGGAATGAAATTGCGTTAATATGTACAGAATGGTGTGGTTACATTGCTCTTGCCTGGCTGGGAGCACAACTAAAACTCTGACTCTAGGATTGCCCCTGGTAGTGGGTAAACTGAAGCCTAATTCAGCTGACTTTTGGGGAGGCACGTTACACCCTGGACAGGTCCCCAGTCAGTCACAGGAAACAAAAAACATTCACACCTATTGACATTTTAGGAGTATTCACTGAACCTAACATGCCTGTTTTGGGAATGTGGGAGGAAGCCGTAGTAGTAGAAAACTCCACTCAGGAAGGAAGCTGAGATTCAAACCCAGAACTGTGAGAAAGACGTGCAAAGCACTAGTCGCACCGTACGGTGGATAATAAATGATGATCATATGATCAGCACTGATCAAAATTAAGCCTTGAATGTGGAAGTGTATCTAATATAACCTGTCTCGTGAGTGTTTGTGTTTACAGGTGTCAAATGAGCTCGTCTAACCTGCGGCCATTAAAGACGCGACAGTATGACGTTGGCACCTCTTGCCTGAGTATCCCTTCGATTTTTTTTTAACTCACCAGCAATGTTTCCAAGTTTAACACCGACTCAGGATTCCTCATGAGGACCTCCAGTTTATTCAGCCGGCTTTCCAGTCTGCTCTCCGCCCCGAGCATGCTTAATTAATAATCCTCTTCAGATATCATAAATAAATAAAATAAAAAGACACCGGAAGTGTGATCTTTTCCCCCCCGTCTTGAAGTATCTTGACTCGACTAGTCACGACTGGCCAAGGCTTCTCGTGCCAGCACTCCGGTAAGTGTTCGTTAAAAGTTAGCCAGGTTCATGAATTATCCACGGGCAAAGTTAGACAATTATGTCGTTTCTTGTTCCTTAAAAGTGTCCGCGGGCAGGTGAACCGGCCGAGTAGTCCCTTTCGGGCCGGGGCCGACGCCAGGCGGGCTTTGCTGCGCTCAGGTGAGCCCGCGTCTTATCCCAGGTGAAAGCCCAACAAAACTGATCCGAGTTCAGCTTGTTCAACGTGAGCGACACGCGCCGCCGGGAGCTGAATTGCTACATGAAACTTCCGGTAAGGTCTACCAAATTAAAAGCAGTGCATTTTAATGTTTTCAAACTGCAGTGAAACTCATTGAAATCGTAGCCTGGCGAAAAATAAGAGGGATGAGAGTTTGGGATAAAACGTTTTTTTTTTTCCTTTTCTTTGTCGTCTGATGGGTGTGGCTACCTGTGAAGGTCCAAACAGCTAAATTGCGTATACATGTGATGATATAATAATGCTATCTTGTTTTTAAAGCAACTTTAATGACTGTTTTTTAATGATTTTATTTCATAATGATTCAGCTTTTTTTTTAATTGATTTTATTTTCATAAATATAATTTTTTTTATGCTGCTGGATTAGGGTGCCGCCCACACCTTTCATTTTGTATTAATGTGTTTGATTGTTCTGCCGTTCACTTAACGTAAAGTGCAGCTGTGGCGTTTTTTGTTTGCACTTTACAAAAGCGTTGGCATATCTGACGCTTGCTTGTCATTGTACTCTGTCCGCTATCATAGTATTTTTCAATAGTGATGGTTTCTAATCTAAACTCCAAAGCACTTTGGAAGAGCCTGAGCCTGAGTCTGCTTTCTTCTACATGCAGTAGTGGAGCCCAGAGTGTGGAAAACATGCAAGCTACCGTAAAGATGACAAAAACATTTTTGTGGCGCATGGACACACCACCAAACACAAACTGCCAATATCCCGCCCAAAACTTCATGGAACAATCAAGTAAGTGCCCTTTATAATATCATAAAAAAGGTATCACTGGTGTATGCAGCATTGCATCACCAAGGTATGCTGCATTACACTTGTCAATTGTCCCGTTTAAATGACGAAAGGAGCATTAATTTGCATCACTACTTCTTGCTTTTATTTTGAAAGTTCCGGTAGGGCTCTGTTTTATTTTAGCTCACTTGTCATCCAGCTTCCCCATACATTATTATTAGTAAATATTTTTTGAGGACTTTACCCACCAATATTGTTAATCCATTCTGACCATCGATGTTGTTCCCCCATGTCCGGATACACTTGCACCCACCAATCTCACCCACATGCCCCCCTGACTCCCCACACCAACCTCCCACCCCCACCAGGCCGGAATTCCTGCCCTCTTATCTCATCAATCTGTTTCAAAGCCTCAACTCACTGACTTTCAGTATTTGAGGAATGCTGATGCGCAGCCTCACAGACATGCTGCTGCAGCTAAAAATAGCCTTTAGAAACTAAGATTCTGGCTGTCATAGGCCTGAATTACTTAATTATGTACCGATAAACACACGTTCAAGGTTCAGAAATGGCACTGAAAAAAACAAAGTTGTTGCTCTTAGAATAACTTTTATTTAACTTTACAAAGAGTTCAAATACAAACAACCTGTGATATCTATTCAGTGGGCTAAATGTGTTATAGCAACAAAACTGTGGCACTAAAGTACTTTTTTATCCAAATTTCAGTAAAGCACACATAAAGCATAAGGGCATAAAAAAAACAGCCAATAGTTAAAATGTGCAACAAAATCAGAAATGGCAGTCATTTATTTGACTTTTTTTTTTTTTATCCTGTGGTGTGAGCACAGATTTTTTTTTTTTTGTAGTGACTCACACAAGCTGTTGTCCAAGTCTCCTGGCCAGCCAAGGATGACTTCCAGTAATAATGGCATGACCTGTGGTGGTGAGAGTGGTGGCTGGAATGAGTCTGGGGCGTGGTGGGTGGCGGGGTGGGGGGGGGTGTACGTGACGTGACGTGGGTCGCCACAGCGGGCACGCTTATGCTTGGACGAGCACACATAAGTGGATATAGTTCTGGAATGATGGCACAGGTGGGGGTCACATTATGGTTATTCTAACTGTTGAGTTGACTACTGGAGCCATCAAACTGGACTACACACTTGTGCCTTTTTTGATGCGATAGCGCTCTATGAGGAGGACAAGTAAAATAATGGCATAGCAGAAAATGTATTTGGCATCCAATGTCGGTCTGGTGGATTTGTTGGCTTTCCTGGTATTGTCTCAATACAAATAGGCAGGCGTAATATTTCCAAAGCATACACTGCTCTCTAGTGGGGATGCAGTATAGAGTTGGATTACAGGAGGTCAGTATTTTGGACAGTGACAGATTTTAAATGTGTCCTTTACAAATGGAGATTTAATGGCTTCATAATTTGAAGAAATGACAAAAAAAAACAAAAAACTTTTGTGTCAACCCATGAGTCTCATCCATATATTATTATAACGCAAACCCCAATATCTCTGTGATCAACTGGCAAAAAAAATGAGAGTGTTGAACATATAGTAAAATGGATAAAATCTCAGGATGTGTTCCCAAAAGAGGCAACGGTAATACTGATCGCTGTATTACAGCATTTTATGGTTGAATATAACACCACATTTGGTAATAATTACAAGCCTGTTATTTTCTGGAATCATCTGATAAGAGCCTTTTTCTAAAGGCAGAATCTATAGCTCGCTCGTCTGTCCCGTTAGGGCATACTTTGTGAGTAAAAAACAAAAGAAACAAATCAAAACAATATTGAGTGAATGATTGATTGAATTTGATTACTGATTAATCGCATCTTGAGGCAACTAGGGCGAATGCGTTACTTGGCTTCGACCAGTAGAGGCGCTGTTGATTCAGTCTCAAGTAATTTGCTGTCAAAAGAAGTACACTATGACATCAGCTGTGGGAAGTTGAGCAACAGGCGCACAACTCCTGTAAACAGCATTATTCTGCTCCATACCAAAAAAAATCCCCCTTGCCCCATTAACAAATAAAAGGTCATTATTTAATCCAAACGGCCACCTAAACAGATCAGGTGAAAGTCGATGGGCGGGATCTTTAAACTACATTTATGGTCATCAGGACCACGAGAGTGATCATGGATCATCCCATGATCTCCGTTCCACTAGGCAATTCCTCTTATAATCTGCTTTCTATACATTATTTTACAGGAATCTAATTCAGATATTCAGTCACACTGCTCAGTCATCAGTTTTAACCCCAAAATTCCTCTGTGATGATTTAAAAAAAAAAAAAAAAAAGAAAATCTCACCTCCACCCTGAAAGGCAGAATAGCTCGGTGAATAGCTCAGAACTCAAACGTGAATGTGTTTAGATTGGGCAGGGAGATGGATGAGAGAACGTTATCCTATATTTCTAGCTGTCGGTCAAAAAAAAATAAAACCCTCCTCCTGAAGTCTGAGCCCCCGTCAGCCAGGTAACCCAAAACCTGGATCGGGGAGTCCGTGTGGTATATGGGGAGAGGAACAATGTGGCTCTTTGTGCAAGCTGGGCAGAGAAAACAAGCTGTTTCCCCTGGAAAGAGATCATGTTCAGGCTCCATCTGAGAAGACCACACAAGGCTGATCAGTGCCCTGTCTGCTGCGAGGAGCAAGGAATTGGGGGAGGAGGAGGGGGGGGGGGTTGAGGAAGATGAGTGCACAAACATCAACACACTTCAGGGGATCGTCTGACAAGATGTGAAAAGATGGTCCATATCAAACAGCCCTTGGACACAACAGAACACACTAGCCTGTGACACTTTTCTTTGGTCCAAAATCTGTGATTGTGTTGTGTCCCCCCCCCGCCATCCCCAAACCCCACACGTAGACTACAAGTGGCCATCTGGGCTTCCTGCTTTGGCTCCCTGCTGGTCCACAGACCAGGCAACACTGGTGGGCTGTGGCGAGCAGGCGGAAAGGTGTTAGCACTGGCGCCGTCCACACGAGGGCGGGGTACTGAATCTGGCACTGCCGTACTGTGTTGAACAGGGGTGCTGTTCATCCACTGGCGAGGGAAAAAAAAACAGAAGGGGAGAAGAGGATAAGATGTAAGAGATCTTTTAAACATATCGCATTTATTTATTCACCCATGTCATATAAACACTTTGAGTCTACTCGACACTACCGATAACTTACACAATCAAACCGAGAACATCTGGCCTCTCTCTCTCACACACGTGCATATTAAATGCCAACAGGCGCGCACTCATGTGAAGGCAGTGTTCTGTACTCCCTCTGTCTCATTGCGTTTTAGTTTCAAAAGCTCAGCGAATCCTCAAGTGGTGGGTTCGGATTACACAGGCCTATAAAATATCCCAAATAAACGCAAGGAAATTTAGACAGAAAAAGCAACTGTTTTTCTGAGCTCAAATCTCCCCGGTCGGCTGCCGTTTCTGTCGGAGTGAGAGATATTTTAAAAGACGTTCGGCCGTAAAGACAATGAGGGAGGAAGGTAATGCTGCTGTCAGGGCGCAGAGGTGGCGAGCTAAAGCCATTCACATAGGGCAGCAGCCAGCTCTCGTTACACACAACGCCGGGCCATAAATCCGTCTGCACGACACAAGCAGCGCGCTGTGATTTCATATGTATCGGTTACTAGGGGAACACTTGAAACCACAACAAATGACAACACTCACTTTTAGTGAAAGAGAATCTTACGATACGTGTGTGCCAAAACATTATTTCCAAAGACAACGGTTTGCGCACTGTCCGTCCATAGCGTTTGAAAATACTTTTTTTTTTTTTTTTAAAGTTGACTGTTGACCTTTGGAGGGACAACGCAGCGGAAAAGCAGCGCAGTTGAAATTAAAAACCACGTCTGAAATATCAGCGGATTAATCTCAGGACATACAGCGAAACGGTAACATGATCTCATTATGGCAAGATACCAGTGGGCGCGGACGCACGGCTGGTGTTACAGCCATTTGGACTACCAAGCCAGCGAGGGAAATAAAGAGGGTCCTTTTGATAGGTCCAAAGTCAGGAGTCTGTTCTGCTAAACTTAACATCTGGTTGGCAACAGACAGCAGTTGCGAGTGCAGACACTGAATAGGATGATAGGAGAGCGCTAGAGTCAGCCAAGCTAGGGTGTCACTATGACGTGCATAATTGAATCACTCTGGTTTTGTCCATATGTTTTCTAAAGAAGCCCCGGAGCTGTACTCCAGCTGGGTCTTACTCGTACAGTAGTACCTTGTAAGACTTTCTGACAATCATTCGCGTCTACGTTGACTTTCAAACATATTTGTCGTGTCTCAGTTTGACTTCGAGCTTGCTTGATCATCCCTTGCACCCCAGTCGTCTATTCTTGCCTGATGCAAAAAGCCTATAAATTGTGCACTGCAAACCACCCACGATAAAAGTATATGTTATACACACACAACTTAGTGGAGCCAAAGGAATCCTGGCAGGCAACCAAAGCATTGTGACTGTCAGGTTGTCGAAAGTGATCGCCTTTCAAAGTGACTCTCACTACCCGTGCCCTTCACCTCCTTCCCCGGTTGTAACCTTAGAGCCCCGAAGAGTGCCAGGTAACCGGGATTCTCTCTGTTCGGCGCCATGCTGTTTAGTGAGTATGTGCATGTGAAACCTGTGATTCAGTTTCCCCTATGGGAGTCTGCGCACAGACTTTCCGGTCCTTGGTCAAATGATATTTGGTATAATTGGCGGTTTTTAATTCATAACATGGCATGTCACTTAGGAAAGGCTTGCTAAGTATTATAATGTACTGGGATTTCTAATACCAATAACAAATATATAGTAGTTAGCCCACTTTTCCTGTCATTCCCTAAGTAGTTATTTTATTTTCCAAGTCTTGGGACTTGTGACATGCACCAAATTAAGCATGTTAAGTGTTCTCTCTCGCCTGAAACATTTAACTTCTTACCTCTTTTATTTGTTTTGATCACGGATTCGTAGGCATCTCCTCTTCAGAGGTGGCTCCATGTTTCCAGCACTGGGCATATTAGCAGGGCTCCTTAAGCTACCCTTGTCCCTGAGTTTGGGCAAGAGTAGTGGGGTGGTGGTCCCACCTGTCTTTGGTGCGGTAGGTAGGGCATAGGCGTGGTCCTCATCTGGCAAGTGTGGGTCTTCTCCTGCATCCCTAACTGCTGCTGAAGGCTCCTCTGTCTGATTGACTGTTCCCTCAACCCGTACAGAGCAAACAACTGAGCATTTGTTTTCTTTTATAGATTCCAGCTCAGTTAATGCAGGTTCTGTAGGTGCGGATGCTCTCTGAGGTAAGGGTGAGCCGGGGCTGGCTATGGATAGCACTGAAGAAATCCCATTAGGACCATGGTTCTGAGATTTCAGAACAGAAGCCATGGTGTCATATGAGTGGTTGTTCACTGCAGGGCTTGGAGTGTGTGAAGGTGAGACGTGGCTGTCCTTATGTTGTTGTACAGTGTCATGTGAAGGGGGCTGCGGTGGTGGAGGTAGGCCTGATTTGGGACCCTGCACAGACCCTGTCTCCTCTAGCCCTGAGAAGTCCTCTACTGTTTTGACATTGGGTTCCAACTTCACCTGGGATCTCTGTAGAACCCTTTGTATAACTTGTCGTTCTGAGTGTTGTTGTTGTTTATAGTCCGTCAGTCCTTCTGAGCTCCGTGTTGAAGAGGGTGATGTGTTGTACTGTGCACTGGGGGACAATGTCCCACTTTGGCATGTTGATGATGGAGATGAGAATGGCCTCTCTGATTTAACCCAGCCTATGTCCTTGGAATTGGGGTCACTGGGTGAAGGGAGACCATGTGGCAAGTTTCCACTCAATCTGTGGTTTAGCAAATGGCTGTTCCCTTCAGGAGTGCCGGGAGATGGAAACCTTGCAGGTATGGATCTACATCTGTCTGTTCCCTCTGGCACAGGCTGTATAACACCAGTGTGATTCGGGGTTTCTAGATTTGTTTTGGGAGGGACTGGAATTGGTATTGGAATGGGTATTGGGACAGGTAGAGGAACAATAATTGGGTACGGTACCAGAACAGTGGGCTGGGGTAGGAGCGGACTAAAGGAAGGAATGCCAAAGTTCATTAAGGGAGGCATTGGCACAGGGCCTCTGGGTAACATAAGTGGAGGAGAGTGTAAGCCGGGGTAGTAGGGCCGAGGAAGAGGATGCATCAGTCCTGCAGGATTAATGCAGGAGGAAGTTGGAGGCTGCAGGTGTGGCGAGTGAGGAGGTCTGTGAATAGGACTGGAAGAAGGAACAGGGGGTCTTGGATGGTGGGCATTAGCAAGGGGGCTTCTGAGGCCCTGGGCATGAAGAGGCGGTCTAATGAAGGGCATTTGCATTTGAGGAATCCGTGGATGTTCTAGTGGGTGGCGTGGAAGAGGAGGAGGAATAAGTGTAGGGTGAGGTAACACCTCTACAGCAGGAGGAGGCGGAGGAGGTTGGATGGGCCTGTCCAGCGTTCTCTGCCCAGTGACAGGAGGTTTAGACGATGATGACTCTGATGGTGACGTAGAGGCAGATTCTGATGATCCCAGCATTGGTGTAGGGCCCTTGGGAGATATGTTTCTTTGATGTGCTTCCCCTGTGCTACTACTGTTGTTCCAAGACTCTGGTGTAAGAAGCTTTTGCCCGCCAATATTGTGGTGTGATCTCCCCTCTTGGCCAGCTCTAGCGGGGCTGGAGCATGTAAGAGCTGCTCGAGCTTCTCTGTAGAACACATCCATCTTATACTGATTCAGGCATTTGGTGCTGCAGAACTGGAGTCGCTCTTCACCGGATCCAAAATCTAGGTATTCTTTGGTGTGACGGACATGCTTACACCAATCACACACCTGCAACACAGGAGAGAGAGACTGTGGAGGGTCACAAAGGTGAACAATCATCTGATCACCTGTGTAGAACTGTTCATAAAGTATCCTCTTACTCTAACACTGCTGTTTATCTTCATCACCAGCCTGGGTGAGTCCTCTGTATGGGAGTGCTGGGGGGATCTCTCCCCATGGAGGTCTTCATCTCTGGCCTAATTGGTAGAAACCACAATATGAAACATTTACATTGAATCAATGTCAAGCAGTTTAGCAAACTTGAGTTCACACATGTGATGGGTTAACTTGAAACCGCAGTTCTGTATTTGCTTGAAAAAAATACTACAGTGGAATCGATCTTTGGCCAGCAAATCAGATTTGAAAAAGTCTGGCAACAAGTGTAAAAAAGCTTGAAATGATTTGCCTTGTCATGAAAGGTTCTCAAACCCTAAAGGTCAGTCCAGCGAAGGGAAATCACTATGCGGTGAAATAGATACGGATATACACTGAGTAGGGAGGTAATGCAACTGATGTATTGTCATATTAATGTTGCCAATATTAATATGGGAATTTGTCTCGATTTGTGTAAGACGATCCTTTGTGGATCCGAGTGCTTCCCCGGCCCACCAAGTCGTGTTGAGTTACGACATATGAGGCAGCTGAAGTTAAGGTATGCACTGAAAGTGGACACCTCGCCCCAGGCCTCCTGGCCTTCTTCTCAGACAAGCAGCAACAAGTCAACCGCACTGCTTCCCTTCCCGCCTCTGAAAACATAGAGGCCTTGTTGCACGCAGTCTGCTCAGACCGCCGTTTTGTCCTGACACTCTTGTGATTGAACCCATCACAGTATAGACAACAGCGATGGCGAAAGGGGATATCGCTGCACGTCACCCCGTACCTCTAGATGGTATATCCATGTCTTTATGGAAGGTGACAAATCATGCTGTGTGCATCCGAGCGGTCCCTTATAGTGGTTGTTGTGGTCTTTCCCCAACACCGAAGCCGCTCTAATGGCTGACCCCCCCTCCATTAACGAGAAACTGATACTAAGCGTCCTGGATAAACTTTGACCTCCATCACCATATTTTTTCCAACAAATATTCCTAGTACGTGAGTTCTACGAGATTTTTTAAAGATTTTTTTTATTTATTTTTTTTTGAAAGGAACATTTTTAATTTTTAATTTTTGTTTGATTCAGTTTCGGAACCAAGGTGCCAATTTTACATTGGAAAAATGTCACAAAAAGTATGAATACTGAAATAATAATGATCTCATCTCAACTAATTTACAAAGTGTCAAATATAGGCTTTTTTTTAATTGAACACAAAGCTGATATTCTTACAAGAAAACCTGACTTATTCTGTTCTGTGAATTGCAACGGGTTGATGTGTAGGTTTATTGTACCTTCCGTGATCTAATGCAAGAGCATTCAGTTGTTCTGCCTGCCACTGTACTATACAGTATGTCGCTGGCATAAATAGAAGAACAAATATATATTTGTGATTAGTAAATTGATTTTTGGACAAAGGTGAAAGTAAATAATGTCCCACAGTACCCTGGCTTAGGGTTAGTGGGATAGGGTTACAGTTAGGGTCAGGTTAGGGTTAGTTCAGGGTGCCATCTGAAAAAAAAAACATGGAATTCCCCCACCTCCTCCCCCGCTAACACACGCGCTGTCCAAGGTTGGATGGATGTGTGGTAGAGACGTCTTTTGCAATCTAGTTATACTCACATTGCAAAAGATAAGCCACAGCTGTGGCACGACAAGTTACATATGTTCACAATCAATATGATCTGCCACTGCTCACCTTATTGCGCTTGAAGTAAGCCCGTCTGCAGGCGGCGAAACACTTCTCACTGCAGAAGCTCTTGAGCTCGGAGCCCATGCATAGAGAGTAGCGCTTAACACCTTCCTTCTGGCACCAAACGCACACTATCTGCACATTCTGCACGTCGTCCACTGCAGGGTGGAGAAGAATGAATTGCGGTCAGACCAGTGCAATTCAGAAAACTCAAAGGTACCAGAAATCTGCTTTTTAGAATCAATTGACGTGATTCTTTGGAGAACATGTCATGTAATTATGTTTCAATCTCAAAATCTCAGAGATCATGACGATATATGTAGTCCTGATCACATTGGCTAAAATTGTTAAGTGGTGCTATGGAAACTAGTAGTACTAAATAAATACTGCAGTCTATCCGCCCTAGAAACTTCCAATTATTTATGATTCTGTTTAGCGGAGCGAGTAGAATTAGCTAAAATGTGATTTTAATGGGCGGCATCGTGGAGGGTGCCCCCCAGCTCTCACCCAAAGTTAGCTGCGATTATCTCCGGCACTCGTGACCCTAGTGAGGATAAGCGGTATGGAGCATGCATGACTGGTGATTTCAATGTTACGCTCCATATCTTGCTACCTGCTGATGGCTTTATGAGCGGTACGATGACTGGTGCACTCTTCTGCTCCTTGGGCGTGCTTGAGGAGGTGCTTGTTGATGAGGAGGAAGAGGAAGACGAAGGAACGCTGAATGATTCCCTCTCGACGCTCTTCATAGCGAAGACCGAGTGACCGACTTTGCTGTCCACGGTTTTGGGTTTTGGCAAAGAGTTTTCTGAAAGACATACCCAAAATATCTTAACCGTCATGGAATTGTTTCAACTTTCAAACTGCCGATGAGTAATGAAAGATGGATCTTGAATGAAATATGAGGAGACGCTATAAATTTGAGTGACTAAATGTCAGCATAACCTGCAGAACCCGTTGGCAAAGTCCTCTTTCAATTACAGTGAGGCAACTGCCCTCACCTTTCAACACAGATACATGCTGGCGCCTCTCCCTGTAGTTCCTGATCTCGTTGGCCTCAGCGTCTCGGAGATCTACTTTGTCGTAGCCGTACCATCCCAGAAGCTCGTTCATGGTGCTTTCCGCAAAGGTCTGCATGGGACAAATAGGAAAACAAGTGGTAGATTAGCATTGTTTTTATATGTATAAAGAGCCACAAATAGGATATTGTTTATATCGTGGTTGTGGTGGAACTTTTTATCCTATGCTAAACATAATCAGACCTTACTACCACGAATGAATGAGAGGGATTCTTTCTCAGCTCCAGCCTGGTTGGAGAACTGAATCTGAGCACAGTGGAGTTCAGTATGACGCTTTTTCCATGATGTATTCATGTTGTTTACCCTTGCTAAATCTGAGACGGAAAGGTTTAAAACCCGACACCAGTGTGAGATCTATGAATCATCCTTTGTTTATCTCATCTAATTAGAAAAAAGCGGAAGAAAAGAAAACTGTTCCCTGCAGATGTGTGGTCCCCCTTCTTTTTTTTTTTTTTTTTTTATTACGACCAGATGAAAAAAAAATCAAAACACAAAGGTCTCTCTCTTTATCCACCCACCTCTCTCTGTGGTTTTGGAGGAACCGGATTGGAGGGGAAATCTGATCCAGAATGGGCAGAAATCAGAGCGGGACACCCAACACCACAGCGAGGTCCCACGCTTCTCGGAAATGCCCCGCTTCTCTTCCTTCTCCAAGCTTTCCCCCCTCTGCTGCCCCTTCACATCTATCCTCCCCATGTTCGCCATCCTCCCCACCAGCCCCGACACCTTCCAGCCCTGACACCCGACCCGGCCGGGCCTCTCGGGTTTCACCCTTTTCCAGCAAAGCCAGTCCGCTGTGGCGGCGTTCAAGCGCCGTAGTACCGACTACACATTCTTTCCCTTCCCTTCGCTTTGCTCACTCCGACCTCTGCTCTGCACCGGGGCCCTCAAAGAAATGGATCTCTCCCTTGACTTGCTCACTTTCTGCTGTGTATGAGTGCGAGTGAGAACAGCGGTATCATATCCAGCTAAATTAGCCGAACGATGATTAAAGTCAAGTATCCGGTGTCTGGTGCTGAGCTCTGGACCTGACGTGGAGGGAGTAAGTCCGAATGTGGTGTTGAAACAGATGTATTACAGAGACAACACTGAGCCGGACCTTGGCGGAGTGTGAAATCAGTTCTGCTGCCTTCCAGTGTGTTACTCGCTTTCCATCTTACCTCGTTTACGTTTACTCAATTGGCAGATTCTTATAGAGTCAACAGATTGTATTGATTTCAGCCAAACTGGACCTTTAGAAATAGGAGTATAGTTAAGGTACAGTCAACCTTAATGTCCCCCCGCACTGTGGTGGTACCTTCAAAGTTACACATTTTGTCCCAGTGACATTTGACTTTTCACCCATGCAGTAGTATCACACTGAACCGCGACCGGAAAAAAAATTACAAACAGTGACTCTTGCATCCAGTGATTTGCTCTCTGGGGTTCATGAGTGTAGATTGCTCCCAAGAGACAGAAGTTGGACCCTCCCAGTGTTTCTGACACATTATGGTACATTATTGGATTCTAATGTTGCTGTACCTGCTTTGCGACCCAAATGTTATTAGCTCAATTCTTGGGGATTGCACAATGAGGGACTGTACCTCGATCTCTTCTATCTGACTATGTCAGGACAGAAATTGAGGTCCTGCTTTCTGACAGTGTCATGACACTTATTGGACGCCAAGGTAAATGTAGCTTTTGTCCAAGGTAAATATTTGCAGAACCACAAATTAATTGTTGATTTAACATTAAGGGACAGAAATGGAGCTTTACTGTACCCCTATTTCCTTTATAACTTGGACTGGATTCTACATATTGGACTCTTACAGAAAATTGTTTGCGCATTTTCTAGCACCAAAAAAGGTGTTCCCAAGGTGTAAAAGCTGCTTGTCCTGGGGATAATTCCAGTGGCACACCACTGTTCCCCTGAAGATAAAATTATGTACAGTACTGTAGTGTCAAAGTGTATACAACTCTGACGTTCATTCAACGGTTTTGTCTGTCCAGCCTTCCCACACTGTTGTTTGTGTTTCTTTTTGGCAGTTCAGACAAACATCTGCTTTGTGAGAGTGACAGGCTGTATCCTAAACCACAGCGAGGGTTGCGTCCAAAGCCAACAAACCGGGGCCGACCCTGAGAGCCAACCGGGGCAAGCTTTACATCAAGCGAGGATAGCGTTTCGCATGTTTTGATTAAAATTAGTGGAGCTCGTAACACTACACCTCCCCTGGATATCAAAACTCCGCAGTCCAAACCACTTAGAGAAAAAAGAGCACATTTCCTCCCCGCGCTGCCAGAATCATCCCCTCCTTCGTGAAAAAAACCCTTCGATTTCCCAGGACTGCAGGCTTGAAGGAGCCTTGGATATCCCTTACCAACACTCTCAAATAACCAACGTCCGAACCCAAACAAAGCACACAATCCGTGGATACCTTTCCATGCAGTAATGTGTGCATAATGGTGGGAGGGAATAGCCGCCTTTGACTGTGATTTGACTTGTCATTAGAAGAACGACAATCTTTGAGGAGGCGAACATCCCCCGCTGTTCAAGTGGTGCTTAAATCATGTTTTCCCACCTAACATGGGGCTGTTGCGAGTCATTTGGGGACATTAATGTCCAAACCTTACCACCCGCCCCCACCCAACAACTCCAGCGGGGGCAGGGAAGAAGTGACGCACATCTGGATCTCCAGTGGACACAAGTGTGTACACGTCGGGGCCGCAGCTGGCCTGACGCTGCGTCACAAAAGGGACAACCTACTTTTTTTTTTTTTATCAGCTAACATCTGCAGTGTAATTACAATTTCCTGTATGGGTTAGATTGGCGATAGAAAGTGCTTAATATTGGAACACTTGATGAAAAGAGATATCTTGATCTGTCACGTTAAATGAATAAGAAGTGCATTCAGCATGTAATTCCTGCATTGATTTGTGAGTGAGTATAACTTAAATAGGAAGAAGGGGTTTTTAAAAAAAAAACAACAACAAAAAAAGTGACCCAACCTCCTCTCACCTTCATCTCTTGGTTTATTTCCCTCTTGACGGGATGCGCGGGTTTCCTGCTGCGTTTACTTTCTGGCGGTCTCCCTTTCTCCATCTCTGGCATAGTCCCGGTCTATGGTTGATCCGGTTCGGATCGAAGTCGGATGTGTCAAGCCGTCAGAGAGATTCGGCGGGTCAGTGGAGCGAGCCAGAGTGAAAGCTGTCACTCGCGGTGACAGCGGCTGTCATTCCCGATCGTGGGCGCTCCTAATCTGAGCCTCCACGCGAAAAAGAGTCCGCGGGATATGCGTGCGCGCTCCGTGCTGGAGGCTCCACTGGCGAACCAGCGCCGCTCGCTCAGCTTTAGCGTCATCAAGCTAGTGTTGATATGGGAATGGGCACTTCCGGTTAGAGCTGAAAATAAAACTTCATTGTAAAATGATTTATAAGCATATGTGGCAAGACATTTGAGCGGTTATATGATATCCTAATACTGTGCTAAATTGTCCATGTACATGTACTCTTTGTCCTCACTGCGCACTAGTAGAACAACTCTTAAGTGACATTTTTTCCATTACTTTATGACATTTCTGCGTACTAGTAGAACGATTACGGCGCACTAGTAAAACAATTACATGCCACTATAGTAAAGCAAAGTTGACATACGTCTGCTACTAGTACAAGTAAAGCGCTACATAGCAGCATCTTTTGTCTCTAAACTGTTAACATGCAGTTGTCATCAGTGCAGAGTGTTGTCTCACTAATAACATGTCGTTCCACTTGTGCCCTGAATTGTGCAATTCACAGAATTAGTAGAATATAGAATAAATTCTCAAACAGCTTTCCATAGTATAAGCCACATTTACTTTAGAAAATTTGTTTTAAAAACCCACAGTCATTACATGTTATATATTTGGAGAAATAAATTCATTAAAGGAGGATATTCTATTTTTCCACGTATTCTGTTTGACTAATAGATGACTCATTAAAAGGTAATTAAAATACAAAAATGGAGACTTTAGAAGTCAGAATTAAAGTAAATAACGGAAACAATCAAAGTTTAAGTAGTCAGTGCCTGTCACATATAGTACAAATTAGGAATTGGTTGCTTTGAGTTGGGTCAGCACGGTGAGCACGTCTGCCTCGCAGTTCTGGTTTGAAGCTACCTTAAATAAACCACTTAAAAGTTTGTGAGACTTCTGATAAAAGAAAATGAAAGCAATAGAGTCACAATTGCACTTCAAATATTTGACAACTGCTCCTTTGAATTCCTCGCTATGCCATACCCATTTGTTTTGCTTTTATTTTGAAAGCAAAACAGCCTGCTCTTGGTTTAACTGCGCTTTTTGACGCCGCTGACACCCCCCCCTCCACTCCATGATGGAAGAAGGAGGGCTTCTGATTTGATGTAACCCAACACCTGGCGCCCGCCCCCCTTGCCTCCCAAATCTCACCAGATACATTTCATAAGGAATGCAAAGACTGTGTTTTATCTGAGGACACAGTACAAACACTGTCTCTTGTCCTAAAATAAGGAAGGAGATGAGAAGGCCGCTGCGGGTTAAACGATACCAGGGGGTCTTTTTTCACTTGGCATCCTTTTGATCAGAGCATGTCCAGTGTAAAACACATGAAACGTCCAACCCGGTCAAGATGCGTAAAAGGTGAAAGTCAAGTGAAGTATTGGTTCGTACAGCTTTCCGCATCTGGAGGTTTTGAAGGGAAACATTTGTGCCGCGGTTATTCTGGATGTTAAAGGCCAGGCTGGGAACTTACGCCTATCGTGTTTCCCAGTCGGTGAGGAAAAGATGGAGACGATCGAGTTGCATTCGGTAACATAAACATGAGTGTGAAGCGTGTTGTGTTGCTTGAACGGAATTATTTTTACCTGGTTATTTTTGCGTGCGTGTTCAGAAATAGGGCATATACGGGAGGGGTCCATTTCGGTTCCTTTAGTTACACTAATGTACTCCATTGGGCGAGTTACTGGACACCATCTGTGACTCTTGTAGAATTAACGTCTAGTGTAAGTTATAGATTTGAGGGTATCGCCCCATCGTTCAAGCGCGCGTTGGTTATACTGTCAAAAAAACTAGGTTCCAAAAAAAAAGATTTTATTGAGCACATGCTATCGGTGATAACATGTACGCAACTTAGTTAAAGTATAGGTCAGAGGATTTGCGACTAGCATCAACATTTCTTGTACCCTTTCAATTACATGCCAGTATTTTGATTGTAAACTTTACAATTAACTGAGTAGAGTATTAAAAATGACAATTGCCGAGTAGAGCAGTGGTGTTTTAACAGTAGTTAACTCCTCCCCCTGCTTATGACGCTTAAAAAAAAATGTTAGTAAAAATTGGGCCTTCAACAGTGAGGCGACAGCATCACCATACACTAGGCACTTGTTATCCAAGTTTAGATACGGTTCATAATTATTTTTACTACTCTAACCCTAAACTAACGAAACAGTGATTCACCTCTTTTGAAAGTTGTCATAATTGCACATCTTTTATCCTCATGAAATAATATTCAGAACCATCAAAAATACTAAAATGTCATGATAAAGTTTTTATGACGGCAACACTGTAGATTACTTCAATTTTCCATGGGAAAAAGTGTTTGACTTTCACGATCTCACTGTACAATACTAATAAGAAAGTAAACATGGGATTTATATTTCAAATGCTCTTAAAGTTAACTTAAAAACAGACTTTTGGGTGTACTACAGACAGGAAGACAAGAGCTTTCTCCGCTGTCTCCACTCTTGCCCAGTCTGCTCTGGTTGGAGGAATCCGGGCAGAACGCTCGTGTAAACAGAAATTTGACCCGGCGCGCAGGTTTTGGGTTTCGCCCTCCTCGTAGACCCGCTGATGACACTCGATCCGGCCCTGCTTTGGGAACAGGGGCTTATCTGATGCCTCACAAAAGGGCCCCTCTTTATCCACATCTCCATAACAGCGCACATCTGGTGCCTCTGCAGGGAATGACGGTCCTTTCTGAGAGAGAAAGAGGGAGAAAAAGGGGTGTGGGGTGTGTGTGTGTGGGGGGGGCTTAAAGCAGTGAAGCACTGTTTCCTCAGCCATCCAATTACACAAATGACATGGGACATGGGGCTGTCCAAAGGGGCTAAAGTTTCAGTCCCCTAACATCTGGATTGAGTTAGAGAATGTCCATGGATACATGATAGCAGTGAGTTTACGTTCTCAATTTGGAGGATCTGGAACATCTTGTGGAGCCTGTCCTCGGCATGAACAGTTTTCACACTGTAGTAAGGAGTGGTGCACAGTAACACATAGTGGCCAACAGGGAGCAATGTCGAGCTTATGTGCTGGAAAAAAGTTATTCAATAGAGCAGACCTGGGCAAAGTACTGCCCGGGGGACACACAGAAAACAGAAAACAATTTGTGTCTGTGGTGTTGCCAACTCAGTATCGTTTTTGCTATTTTTGTGACTTTTCTCAAGCAACTATTTTTTTTCCCATAAAAGAAATGAGCAAAAATGACAACAGTGGTCCTTATGTTAGCAACATTCTTATTTCCAGCATGGTGGAAGAAAGAGGGCCAAGAACTAGAAGTAGAACTAAAATGGGACATCATTTAATGCATACTTTCTTTTTTTCTTAATTTTTCACATGCAGGGGAAGGAACAGCAGGGGGCGGCACTGCTTCATTTGCCTACCCTGACCCAAGGTCCCTGTTTCCTGAGTATACAAATATGTTGAAATAAGACAATATGTTTTTTCTAAATACATCAAAAATAATATTGAACAACGTTGGCGTTAGCATGTTGGCTTGGCCCTCAGCAAGCGTCCAAGTTTCTCATGTGACGTCATTGCAAAATTAATTACCCGCTCCTGCAATAGAGTGTATTGCTAAGAATTTAAATAAATATAATTCATAATTAAAACTAAGCTGAATAAAATAAATGTGAATTCATCATAATAATTGAGATTGAACCTGCACATGGTCTTAACATAAAAAAATGGTTATTGTACTGTATAATTGGTGGTAAAAAAAATATATTTTTTACTTTTGTAAACACTTAAGTTTGTACTTTTTTTTTTTTTTTAAGTATTTGAAGGAGTACTTCTACTTTTACCAGACTCTTGTTTTTTACATAGTGCAAAGTGTGAGTACTTTTGCCTCATTAGATACAACAGGAAACATGTTTAAAAAACACTTAGAAACCATAAATATAAAACATCCATCCATCCATCCATCATTTGACAATCAAATTAAAAACACGAGAGTAAATACGGCGGTAACTGACCTTGGGTGTGCTTTCTTGTGCCACGTGATGGCGTAATTCACGCCACCGTAACCCCGAAATGTCAGATGTCTTAAACCGAGCAACCCTATATGTATTTTCAATGTCACTTGAGGTGTGGACACTAGATGTCGCTGTTACCATGCTTTTCATGCCCGCATACCGGACGCGCAACAAGTCAAGTACGACATACTGTTCCCCTCCGCCACTGTTTTTGAAACCTATTAATACATTTTTATTTGACAAAAACAAAAGTAGCTCAGTCACCACTCATTTTTTGGGGTATCCTGCTAATCATGGTCACCATAGCAACATAATGACGATAGTTCGACGTGATGGCGCCTTCGGTTGTTTTCTTCCTTTAGAAAAGTAATATCATTTTATTAATAAAAAAAAAAAAAGGTTGTATGCACAGCTGCCTTCCCAATTGTCTCCAAAGTATACAATTAGGGCTTACGTCATTCTAGTCTTCAATACTCTCCTCCTACTGTGTCTCTATTGGTGACGTCACGCCCCGATATAAAAAGGTGGCTGGGAAGCAGCTGACACCATTGGAAGCACAAGCATCGACGGAAGGAGGGCAAAAAGCATTTGACCGCCTACTGCACGGCACTCTTCTTTCCAACCAAGTCCAACATGTGCAAAATGACCATCGTCCACCTGGGAGTGATTATCTATGCCATTTGTTTATCAACACAGGTAGGCCTGCATTTATACTGACTAACTATATGGTGTTTTTTTGTTTCTATGTGTGTGATGTTAAGTGTATTGCCGTCATCTTATGTATACCGGTAGTTGCATATGTGGAATAGCATTAATAATACGAAATTATAGAATAAATAAAAACTTGATGACCTCCTGAAAGGACAAGGACCTGAATTATATTAATTTGCTAATGTTGAATTAATGGCACTTGGGTGCATTGTGATAAAGATGTTGCTTCAATATGAATGTTACTTTGCTGCCCTTACACCTGAGACTTGATGATTCGGATGCTGTGTGACCACCCGCTCGGTGCAAATGTGGCGAGAGCGTCTAAAGTTACTTTGGGTGTCAAAAGAAACCTGACACACGTGTGCGGGGTAATTGTTTAAAAAGGTTGACTAGGCTTTCTAATTAGCTAGAATTATTTTTCACATCTGTTGAAATATATTTTCAAATGCATTTGAATTTTATTTCTTGAATAATCCTTATGCTTTAGAGCCTGGGTGTGGCACCGTTCATAAATTGTAGTTTAAGTGCTATCTTTTTCTATCCAGTAATAGTTTGATTTTTTTTGTTTTTGTTTATAAAATTGCATCTTAAGCCTGCTTAAATGATGATTCGATACTCCCCCCACCTGCTTTATTTATTTATATATTTATTTATTAGCAGTACACATCTTTCCAATAAAAGATGATTTGATATTGTATATATCTCGATACGTGGGGTATTATACGATTGAAGGATGGTACATTTTCGAGTGGATGTGTGATTACGATTTGATTCGATTTGGTATGTCTGTAGCGTTCGTCATATATATTAATATGCATCGTATAAACTCTTCAAAACTCAAACTATTCAAATGAATTAAATTCAAAGAGACAACAAACCTCCAGCTATAACATAACAAACCGATGTATACCCGCCGTGCATGTTTCATAAATGACGATTTGATTGATACGTATCTCGATACAGCTGGTGCATTACGATTTGTCGATTCAAGGACGATACATTTTAGTCCAAACTGATTTCCAGATTCAAATAGTTTTTTGTTACAACCCTTATACTGAATATTAAAATCACATCAATCTGTCTTCATCCTGTCCCCCCCCCGATACAGGTGGCCTCCCAGAACAGCACAGTCCCCAGCACAGGGATGACCTCCACCTCCAACAGCAGCACGCCCACCATGGCCACAGACATGTACAGCGGCTCGACCAACTCCACCCCCCCCCCCACCGGAGCAGGCCTCTCGCTGCACACCGCCAACTCTTGCTCCGCCCTGCTCCCCATCCTCCTCGCGGCGGCCTCGTTCCTGCAGAGCCTCTCTTGAAAGCTCCCCGTTCCCAAAGAACCCACCCGCTCCGGCCGGCCCCCCACCATCATCACAACACTTTACCAGACGCACAGAAATTGACTTTTTTTTTTTATCCTCTTACGTAATATTCATAACCCAAATACAGTATGTAATGAAGAAATGTCTTTCTGGGGGCGGGACTTCCGGCAGGGGGGGGGGGGGGGGGGGTGGATACAGGCTGATTCCCTCAGGGCCCCTTTTTGCACGGCATGAAAAATGCACCTGGCCTTTCCATTGCCACACTGGAGATGCTCCGGGCTGCACTTAACATGTCACGTGTTAAAATTGTGGACCACCTGGTTTATTCTGTGGCTTCAAAATGGCTTTTGGCTCTAAAGTGTAAGAGTATAGTATTTAATAACTGCATGAGCCAAATGAGTTGTTTCCCCCTTTTGATTTGGCGCCGCCATCTTTATATTAAAAATGTCAGTTGTACGTAGCAATTCGTCTCACGCGGGCCTCGTCCTTTTTGCCTTGTCATTTTTAAGAGTTGTGGTCTTTGTACAAACACCCACAACCCCCCCCCCCCACCACTCCCTCTTTTACAGGCTGACCCAGGAAATGACTGACCACATGGGTATGGCTAATGTTAGATCCCCTTTACAGCCTCTTTTTTGTAAAAAAAAAAAAAAAAAAAAAAAAGGGAACGTTTTGTGTTTTAATTTGACTTAGGCATCATGTACAATAAATTGTTGAAAAAGAACAATGTTTCATTTTTCCGGCCCTATCGTCAAATAATTCTTGACTGTTTACCTGCGATGAGCTGGCAACCAGTCTAGGGTGTACACTGCCTCTAGGCCAAAATCAGATGCAGGCACTAATGAGGATCAGAAGTATAGAAAATGGATGGATGGATGACTGCTTACTCCTCTGCTGTTACTCCCAGTAACAGGAACCATTTCACAAATGTCATGGATCTCCAAGCTATTGAATTAGTCTGAGTTATTTGCACATAATGATGGCGCTACAGCTGCTTGAATAGGCTGCGTAGCTGTCTTGGCTGTTATTAAAGGGGCTGCCAGGCAGTCTAGACTGGCAGCTGGTGGACCGTAAAGGCCAGAGATGGACTCGGCATTCCCCGATAGCACCACTGATCTCTTTTGGACCAGAGCCAGAATGCATACTACACTTGCTACGGCGTTCTGGGAATACAGGCAAAGTCGAAACAATGCGGCGCGTGCCTTGTCTGTGTACGACGTTATTACGACTTCATTGTGTCGCAGCACAAACAAACCTGTTTTGTCGTTGAGTCTGAAGGTTAAATGTGTTTGTAAAAGACTAGAAGAGGGTTTAAAGAACCTTTGGGGAAAGGCATGTTGAAGCAGATATTCACCGGTCGGTACTCAAAGTTCTGTTGACGTGTGTTTAACACTTGAATTTTTTTTTATTTTTTTTTACCAAACTCAAAGGAAAATATGTAGTGGTGAACAGTTTGGTAGCAGAATGTCCTAACCACTAAAACGGTTGGGTCAAACGTAACTCAAATTGGTTTATTTCAAACCCAGCCACCGGGTTATTATTGTACCAACCCAACAATAGTTAATTTGACCCAGCAGGATGGGTTGGTCGATTCAACCCAACGGGTGAGTGAAATATTTTAGCCAAATGTTAGGTCAAATTAATTCGTTTTTTCTTCAACTTCACGTTTTTGTTCCCAAATGATGAATCAAATTAACTGCAATGCTTTTAATTACCAAACATATCTTTTTGCATAAGATACTACTTCAATAGTTAACAAAACAGATGCTGTAAATTATATACACTCTTAAAACTGCTGGGTGATTAAAAAAAAAAACAATTTGTGTAAAAGATGGACCAACCTGCTACTTGGGTTGATTTGACTTTCTGGCTTGTTTTGTACAAAACAAGACAGGCCCACACATAGACACGTTTTAGTTACAATGAAATAACGAATGCCTCTAAAATGGCCTTTATTCTTTTAATAACTCGATAGAGGCTAACAAACATGTCAGATGTGGCGTAGCGGACGCTGTGATGGCAGACCGGGTAGCGCGCTGCTCGGAAATGCCTCAGCACCAGTAAAGCCAGCCTCATGACTCATTATCCCAACCTATTGTCTGTCAATCCTCTGTGCACTATTCACCTCTGGGCTACACACCCAGTCTATTAAACATCCTTTTTCTGGACCCATCGCATTTCAACTGTTAGCTCTGCTGTGCCAGTTGTCCTGTTGAGTGAACATGTATTGTGCCCCCTTCCTGATCAGATGAATTTTTTAATTTTATGCATAATTATCAATATTGAATGTTGCTCGAGCATCAAATTCGTTTAAGGTCATACCATAGCACGTCAATTGCATTTAAGTCCGAACTTTGACTTGGCCATTCGAAAACCATCCTTTTGTTTTTTTTTTTGTTTTTTTTTTTTTTCATTCTGAGGTTGACGGCGTGCCGTCCAGGTCCTGTCGTACCAAAGCAGCCCCAGATCATCACACTTTCACCATCGTATTTGACTGTTGGCACGATGTTCTTTTCTATCGAATGCAGTCTTAGATTTATTCCATATGTAAATAGCTGCACAACTTCCAAAAAGTTCAACTCTTGACCTGTCAGTTCAGAGAATTATTCCTCCAAAAGTCTTGGGCATCATCACAATGGTTTTGGGCAAATGTGAAATGAGCCTCATTTGTTGCACACTGATTTTTTTTTTCCCACAAATCATATTCATAATGCACTTTTGTCAAGTCGTAATGAATTCTACGTCTTAAACACATTTAAATTATTTGTAGAGAACTTTAAAAACAACCAAAGCCGCGTACTAACTGCTGTACCCCAAATAAAAATGAGACATATACATTTAAAAAAAAGTGTTATTTTATTTTAAAAAAAGGACCAAGAAATCAAGCGGTATTCCTTTAAAAACATGATGTTGTTTGAACTCAAGTTGAAAGTGGACCTCATGAGGTGGTCCGCAAAAATGGTTGGCCAATTACGGTTGACCACTAAGGCATCATTTGCTTCAACAATCACATGAAGCACTTCAGGGAAAACCACTCTGGTCTGTCTGATATTGATGCATTTCCCGTTACACAAGCAGTTCAGTTTCCTTGCAAGTTCTGCTTTTTTTTTTTTTTTTTTCTCGCCTCAATGACTAACACTTGACATGACTTCATATCCTATATCCTCATTGACCAGTGTGACTAACATACAGTCATTTCTTGTGACGTGATGTGTGACACCAAAAACCTTGAATCGTTGAGTGTCGTGATGAATTATTCAGGCGGTTGCCGTGGTAGCAAAGACAAAGTCCCATGCATGTCCACATACAAACTTTAGCCTCTTTATACCTGCAAAGATGGGAAAAGACAGCCATGAGATTATTTAAACATGTGATAGTATATAAACTTGTGCTATACCGGAGTCATATACTGTACAGCGCTTATATATTTGAGCTTCTTGGCTGTAGTCACTGACAATTGTAAGTCACAAGAACTGCAAGCCTTAGTCTATTCCAAATGATGGATAATTCCAGATGGCCCGAACCAAAGTTCATCACACATTGAATTTGTAGTATTTTGACTGTAGATTTCAGGTACAAGTTTGCTGGTGAGGCTCGTCAATAATTCAGGACTCAGTGTCACGTGTCTGAGCTGACTCGTAATTACCAAATGTAAAGATAAGTGTCTGATTTCCAATGACTAGTTCATGCTGTGTAACAAAACGATTCCAATTTAGACATGTTGAAAATGACTGAAAACGCTGCGACAACCATGCCGGGCTGCATGTCTTTAAAGAAGATTTTGTACTTGTCGTCTTGGCTTCCCAGCAAAACCATCTTTTGTGTACGTACGTATGAATGTGTATGGGTTTAGAATGTAATGCTTCTGAGTAATGGGACTCTGCTGAATAGTGGTTTGGTAAATGTACACTTTGCAGGAGAAGCGTTGTAAGCCCCAAGGCAACCACAGTGCTGCGGTCCACCACTGCTGTTTTGGTTGCGATGTACATTGATGTACATTGGACACTGGACATTAGGAAGGCCCTCTCTTTTCAGTATTACAATACAATACAATTGTATTTATATAGAGCATTTGGAATGAATTAATTAATTAATTGCAACCAGTGGAGACAAAGTTGATTCAGTCTAATTTGAGGGCTCAATTAGGCCATTCTCCTATTCCTTTTATATGAAATAAAGACTCCCTAACCCCTGGCAGTGTAATAAATGATCATGTGCAGCTAAAACCTATCATTGACCCTAGAACACTAACGACGGGTGATTTTCACTCACACATTTTTTTTTCATGTGATATTTTGTATTGGGAAATTAACTCCCAATTACAGTGTTGTACTTTTACATAAATTGACGAAAACTGTATTTTATCCGGGATGATATGTACCCGACAGCAGTGATGGTGTTACTAATTTTAAGGTTAGTGTTCTTAATCGCTTCTTATTTTTAAATGAATGGTTTAAAAAGCATTGTGACTTTTCAAGTTGCCCTAGGCATCATAACAAGCGACCTTGGGCTAATTTGGTAAACAAATCTTCTGTTTGTGTTTACCTGGAAGTTTATTTCAACAAAATTCATTTCCAGCAATATGTTAATGACATAGCAGCATACATTGTATTAGAGCATGCTCATATTTTGGAATTTAGTCATAAAAGTAAGCAAACCCATTTAAATGGTCCACCCCAGCAGACCCAAATTCTTTCAAATGCCTTCACATGCCCTGTGATGTCTACACGTGGACTGTGGCCATTTACACACATTTAAATCCTTGCAAACCAAATAACTCACATTTGCAAGGCCACCATCCCACGGCAAACGACAGCCGCCATAGCTTTCTTTAAAACTGTGTCTAGAGAACTTTGTATGAAAATAATACAAATAATTATTTGTCAAATATGGGTTTTTTTTTAAGCAGAGACTCACACTACCATGTATACATCACAACAGGCCACCAAAAGTTTGTGAAACAAAAGGTGACAAAGTGTCACATGGCTTTTGGATGTACAAGTTAACTGTGACTTCCTTCTACTTCTGACCACTTCTTCATTTTTTTCGTAGGTCAATGATGTTGCTTCGGTCTATTGTGTATGCTCTGCATTTTATCGTTTCAGGATCATCGCTATAGCAAACTAGAGGTGAGGCTAGTGTAAGGACAGTCGAACGGTCTTTCCTGCCAGATGGCCACTTGCACTTCCTTTTTGGTCCCGGCAGGTTGCCGTATCAACCGACAGCTTAAGTGGATCGGCTCCAATAGAAATTGCTTAGTTGGTTTCACTAATCACAAGTGGCTCGAAAATCGGCTCAGCAATTAGTTTGCTCATTTGCCGGCTTCACTTTCAGGGATTCCTATCTGGGGTTGCCATGGAAACCAAACAAAGGAAAACGACTAGTCATGTAAAGCTGCTGCATAATGCCACTTGTCAAGTCATACTGTAAACGTATGTGGGTTTTTTTTTTTTTACTTTTGAGAACACTGAGGCTGATTGGCCTCTTCCTCTGTCAAGAGTGAACACAAATAACGCAGGAAGGTTTTAATCGAAATATTTAATGAATATTGACTCTGCTACCATTGACGTTGTCCCTTTTGTGGGCTTTGTTTGGCCTGTTTAATGTGACAGGAGTGAGCTCAAAGAGCTAACCTGATTTCATAAGCAAATCAGGTTGGATCCCCGATTTAGAGCACCCATGTCCCTCTTGCTGTCCATGGCAACCAAAATAAAGGGACCGCGGAGAGCGAGTGCATAACTAGGACACCCCCCCCCTTTGGCCCCCACTTTCACAGAATCCTCCCATCCTTGTCTAACCTTTAGGAAGGACACCTGATGCTGTGCGGCGGCACCTGTTTGCTGCATGGCAAAAACCTCCACTCGCATGGGGGTGCGCTGAAAGAAGGCCACATGAGAAGGCAGCACCCTACAGTGTACATGAATAATCCTGTACACAATGACTGTTGAATATTGCGTGAGAGCGAGAGTCTCCGGTACCATCTGTTCCATGCAACACGTTGTTTTTTTTTTTTTTTCTCTTTTGTCTAAACCGCACTCAGCTGTCGGCAACATCAGAATATATATATATATATATAAAAAGCATAGTTATGTTTACATATTAACAACTCAATGAAGGTGTTACACTTTCAATTAAACTAGAAAACCATATCCTGGCACCACTTCCATACTTTGTTCCTTTCTTTTCTAAACTCATTTTTTCTGCATTCCTACTTTACCTACTTCCTTTTACACCAGACCTGCTTTTTTATTCTTTCCTTCCTGACCTTCCTTCCCTCCTGCCTTCCTTTGCTCCCTCCCTCAGACCTTATATTTTATTTTGCATACTTCCCTTCTTTCCTTGATCATGGTAGTTTGCTAAAAAAACAAATGAGTTATTCTAATATTTCAATTTAATTTTTGAAAAGTGTACACCAATTTTCTTTTGGTCGACCCTCTATGAACTAAAATGTGAGCTGTGTTTAGCCTTTATGAAACATGGAGGTTTCCTCAGCCTAATGATTTTCATTACAATCCATGAAAAGTATAAAGCACACTTTAAATTTGAAAAGGCCCTACACTTTGAAGGAGAGCACTTTTTAAAAAAAAATATATATAGATTCTGTATGAAACAAATCCAATAACAGTAATTCAATCAGAACACTGTGTTCAAAGTTGTGCTAAAATGGTCTTATCTCATTTGCAGCTTGACTCACTGCCCACCTGCCCAACACCGCCTCTGCTCCTTCCTCCACTCCAGCAGCAGGCACGGACATTTGTATAATGGATGTAGCTCATTTTCACGTCCGCACAACTAATGTGAAACAGGGGAAATGTAGTCAGGCTGTAAGTCTGACTTGAACAAACTGCAAGGATTAAAGAACAGTCATATTAGATATGCATGTGTTTGTTTGTGAATACAAATGTTGTGTTGAGTGCATGTATATTCATAAAGGACAAAGTTAAAATAAAGGGCCATGTGTACTTCAGTGGTACACTGAAGAAAAAAAAAAGACCCTTTGGATTTACTTAATTCGAACATCTATTCTGTTGCACATGATTAAAAGGTGGTAAACCGATGTAATTGTCTAGTGTTTTCCTCAAGATTAAACAAATGGCGTGTTGGTTAAACACATTTTGATCATGTGCAACTGAAAAGCAAGTAGCTTTTTTTCAGCGTAGTACTGTAGTTGTTGTGTTGCGAGGTATCCTAATGTCCTCATTTAAGTTAAGAGTGTATTTGAAGAGTAATTATCTTATGTTTGACATTCGTGGGTTAAAATGTAACTTCCTACATTTTCATTAAATAAAGCTTTTACAATGGCAGTTTCACCTAGAAAGAGGTTAATTCATTTAATTGTATTTCTTTCTGTGGTGCACTAATCAAACCTTAATTGATTTATTTGGCAGCTGTAAATTTTAACACACGTACAATATACAGTATGTTAGCATTTCAATTTAACCAATCGGTTTAATGCCCCAACCTGCCAAAGAGGTTGTTGTAGCATGGCACTATCAGTAAAGCAGGATTCTATTTATGTGAACATCAGTCAGGGGTAATAATTCATTAGGCAGGGCCACTGTAATGAGCCTGTGCAGACAAAGCACCCAGTTTCCAGTGCGTCCTCTTTCCCTTGGGAGCTGTGATCATAATGACAGCACTGTGTGTTGCCTGGTTTCGTGCTGAATCGACTCATTAGGATAAACAGATAATGATTGGTCAATCAGTGCCCTCTCTTTTTCTCTCGCTATGTTTATTTTTTGGTAGTGCATGATTCGGGATATTACATTTATACTGAATACAGAATATTGCCTTTTTATCTTCATCCCATTTTATCATAATTGTTTGTATTTTAATTGTCTAATTTTGAGGTTATTGTGCACTTTTACATTGTTTTTACTGATTTTTTTCTTATTATTTTATGTGAATCATATAGGATACATAGCACAGGCGTTACCGCGTGGTAGTGACGTCTGATCTAAACTCGCGACCTCATTGGTCAGAATATTAACGCCAATAAATCTAATAAATTAAGCTTGTAATGTTGCTAACAAGCTAGTGAGAGCGAATGTGTTTTTTTAAACACATCTACTAATGCTACAACCTTTAAATTGATGTGTTTTGTCTCAGTGGTGATGGAAGTAAACCCAGTACCCAGTGCTGGTGACGTCAGGCCAGTCTCGCGACTCCATTGGTCAGGATATTAGCATCGAGAAATGTGATTCGCTGCTGCTGAAAGGTGAAAGGTTAGCTTGTTATGTAGCCACCTAGCTAGCAGGACCTCTGTTTACAGTGTTTGTTTGTAGCATTTCTAAACCCGCTACAGCATAATTTAACACTCGTATATGCTATTAAGTTATATCCGGTTAATTTTGACGATATGAAACAATTGTCTTGGAGTATTTTTTCGCTTTGAAGGGAGGAATTTAGGTTGCTAGCTCGCAATCTTACCGGTGTCTTCTATCTGGCAGGGTTATGTGTCAAAAACTGACCTTGTTGGCACTGTCAGCTGAAGGACTATTTTAAGCTTCTGTCCTTAGCAATGGCTTGCACCAGGTTGCTTCACTTATTCAGAATTAGAGCTACGAGTTCGACCCCAACGCGATCCGTCGGGGGTGGACGGAGCTTCCGAAAACATGTCAGCACTTCAGCTTGGCGATCGCAGAGCCGCATGTCTGCCTGGGTCATCGACCAGTTTGGCACGAACGAAGTGCTCAGGTACTCTGAAGACATCCCAGTGCCTACGATCACCTCGTCCAGCCAAGTGATGATCCAAGTGCACGCTGCCAGTCTCAACCCTTTGGATGTGTCCATGAGAGGTAAGAGGTCAGCTCACTAAAAGCATGTAGACAGCAGTCTGACTTCTTGTAACCATCACATTACTTTCTTGATTTTAGGAGGGTATGGAGCGAAGATGCTCAAGCTCCGAAAGGACCCGTTTTCAATGATGGGCGATGATAGTGGTTTTCCTCTGATCCTGGGTCGAGATGTGTCTGGTGTTGTGGTGGACTGTAGCTCTGAGGTTGCACACTTTGTTCCAGGAGATGAGGTACACAGTGTTTCCCAGTAGGTGGTTGACATTCGGATGCTTCAAGTGTGCATGAGTAATAAAACATACAGGGGAAGTAGTTGACTCAAACCTGGAACGGGCACTGCTCAATTTGTTCCTCATTTCAAACAAATCTTCCCACAGTAAGTCAACATTTCCCGCTGAATGAACGTTAAATTTCTTGCTGTAGCTATAATGGGGAATGAGTTTGTCAACTGTTGGTATCATAAAACATTTATTAACTGAACGGGTGATGGTGAATGTGCCGTTTTTAACATCTTTGCTGCAATGCAATTGCAATATACCGATAGCAGGTATTGGTAATGGGTTCATACCGGCTTTATTTGAATGTATCAGGTAAATTAAGGAAGGGTAGACATGGTCAAAAATTGTGTATTAGGTTTTATGATCATTTTTCCACCCATCTATAAGGTAGACTTTCTTAACAACTTCATTTTGTGCATGGATTCTAGCATTAGCATCCCTGTGCAGAGGGTAATTGACTTATGAGGATTCCATGCGACGTGAATGTACAATACAATTATGTGCAAATGTTCTTTCTGTAATCTCGTTACGTCATTGCAGAATTATCTCTATGGATGACTAATGAACGCTCAGGCTCGACTGATTAATGATATTTAAAGGTACAGTGATGTGAAATGTCACATGATGTGCTCCAGGTTTGGGCTGCTGTACCTCCGTGGAAACAAGGCAGTCTGGCAGAGTTTGTCAATCTAACAGAGTTTGAGGTGAGTGCTCGGCTGCGCTATATTTTCAAGAAATTGAGACGGCTGTTTATATTGTATTGACGTTTGATGATCTCTTAAAGGTGTCCCACAAGCCCAAATGTTTGAGTCACATGGAGGCGGCGTCCATACCCTACGTAGCCAGCACTGTGCTGTCTGCGCTTGGTAACGCGGGTGGTCTTTGCAGAGACAGCTCCTCCAATAAAAGGCAAGCTCAGCTCCGTCAAACATTGAAAGTCCAGAACTGCTGCTTTTATCAATGTTTATAAAACCAGTCAACATAGTCCTTGTTGAATTTAATGTTCTCAAAAGCGCACATTTCCTTCACCATTCAATTTGGTGTCCTCTCTTAGAGTTTTGATTACTGGAGGATCAGGAGGCGTTGGCACATTTGCAATTCAGGTGAAACATCACAAGATCCAACTTTGGCCTTTTGATCGTGTCTTTGTTTACGTCGCTGTTTTCTTTCTCTCTGTGCTACCAGTTGGCAAAGGCCTGGGGTGCCCACGTTACAGTCACGTGCTCTCAGAACGCCGAGGGCCTTGTCAGAGGGCTCGGAGCCGATGAGGTTGTGGACTACACTGCGGAAGATATGGCAGAGCAACTAGAAATGATGGAGAGGTGTGTGACATTGCCCTGATTGGGGAAAACAAAAGCGCAAAATGTTATTAACCAATAGCATTGCATAGTACTCTCCACCTGTTATTACAAAGAGGTAAACATGGAAATGAACTTTTTTGCAATAGAGTGAGCCTTTGCTAATTCGCGGATTGCCATTCGCAAATGTATTCACATGCAAATTTGCTTTCGACAACATAACTGTCATCTTGCATACACTATGCATAGTGTGAGGACTGATTGGTAAACCGTTTTTTCACGTTCATTGGAACTTGGCTACTCCTCAAACAAGAAGAGAAAGTGAAGAGGATAAAAAAGATTCAAGTGTTATTTGACAAATGTATATGGCAAATCAAAAACAAATTCTCTTCAATGAAATTCGTCTGTGGAAGAATCTTCCACCGCCTTCGTTTTACAGTATTCATTTCAAAACAAATCTTCAAAGTCTGTGTTTCAATCATTATATATAAAAGCAGGAGTGATTCCTATTAAAGTGCCTTAATGTACTATGCTGACATCTCCCAGTCAACCGCACACACCTGCGCACTTTCCCTCCAGTTTTTCTAGTTTCCATGGATACCAAGGCTTAAGGCCAGAGTGCACAATTGGTCAAGCCTGGTTTAAGCTTTGAAGACAAACCAAATAAGCATTGCAGTGTCATTTTCCCAATGTAGCAAATTCAAAAGAAACTTCTCATGCTCTCGCGTTGCCAGATTTGACGTGATTTTGGACGGCGTGGGCGGGGACCCCGAGGAGTGGGCGGTGGGCTTGCTAAAACCCTGGTCCGGAGCAAAGTACGTCACGCTGGTAACCCCTTTGCTCTTCAAAACGGATTCTCTTGGCCTGCTGGATGGACTCGTTCACGCCGGATCCACCCTGAGCACCAAGGTCATACAGGTAGCATATCGAGATAGGATTTGAATTTTTAAAAAATGAATACAAACTCTTAACTGAAGCCAATAGTTCCCACTGATTTTTGAGATGAAACTTGGTTGGGCGGACGGTGACTAGTTGGAACTGTCCTAAGTCCACTTCCGTTGTTCAGTACTGGTCTAGCAGGGTATATGAGGAAGTGACAGTAGTAAGTGGGGGCGTCGAGCATGCGCTTAGTGCTGAAGCAGCAGTATGTGGTGTTTGTGCAGATTGTAGCCAAATGTCTCCCCCCCCCCTAGCAAATAGCAGTGTTTGTGTGTTTCTTGCCAAGCCTCCCAGTCCCTTTTGTCCATGGCAGCAGCCAGCTGGACAGTTGAGAGGGCCACAGTGGTCACACCCTCACGGCTCCTCTCATAACAGCAACATCAAAGCTCAACGGAGCCCTCTACTGTTCGTCCTCTTGCAAGCACTCATCAAATCAAAACTTTTTAGATTCGGGGGCACCCTACAGGGGAGATTTTACTCTGTGTACCCCGCCATGAAATATTTAAAATCAGCAAAAAACAAAAACAAAAAAAAAAACTACTTTTGACTCTTAAAAATCGATTTTTAAAAAAAAATACTCTAATGAATTACAACATAATACAAAGATAATGCATGTTCATTACGGCTTCCTCCCACGTTCCAAAAACAAGCATATTAAATTATCCATAGGCATGAGTGTCGATGTGAATGGATGGACAGTCCTGGGTGTACCCCACCACTCACCCAAAGTCAACTGGGATTGTAGAAGATGGATGGATGCATGACATCTCTATTTAAAAAAAAAAAAAAAAAGTCCTCATGTCCTCATCATAGAATGTTGTTAATAATGTGTATTGCTAAAAACAAACTGGGTCTTAAACGGAACCTTGGGGATCTCCATACGTAATATTAATTCACCATATTCTGTTTAAAAAAAAAAAACAGTAAACTACACAAATGTACTTCACTTTTTCACTTTGTTCTCTTTTCTAGAACATAATGTCAAATGGCATCTTCTACCGCTGGGGGTTCTATGCCCCAGACGGGCCTGGCCTGGATGAGGTCAGCAAGCTGGTGGATAACGGGAAGGTACTGTATTGATTCACTACCAATTAGCAACCGTCAACCAAAGAGTCAAATTAAAATCAGAAACGAGAATCGTAACGCCGATCAAAGATAAAACAAGGATCCCATACATTCCCGATCGCCCCAGCAGCTTTGTTTCGGAGTGCGCGTGACATTCCTGCTGTGCTGGTGGGTTGGCGTCCGATGGAATCAGGCGCTGGGAAATGCTGAATGGATTTTTACACAGTGCTGAGCAACTATTCATACAGGCATTTTGGGCCTTTTGTCCTGGGGGCTTACAGCAAGCAGCTGATTTAGACCAGTGGCGGGAAGCATTGGACACACACACACACACACCCCAAAGTGCTACTATCAGTCAGAAGTGTTTCCAGTGTGACACGGACGCTTTTGCCATTCATTGTTAATAACGAGAGATGCTGACCAGAATAACAGGCTGGACCTGCTCAGGATTGTCCAGCCTCATCACATTCTATAGCCTGCCCTCACATTTCCCACATTGGAAGCTGGGGAATTCTGGCTATTTGTGCATGTCAACTAAATATAAAACGGGGTTCCTGCTCTCAAGCACTGAACAAACGTTTTGGATACAATTCTTGACATTGTAATCACATGACTTGTTTTATGAAACATGAGGGAGTTGAAGTGATAAAAGCCACGAATTTGCTTGCTTTGTTGTTGTAATCTGATTTACTGATTTATGTATACGTTGCATTTGTTTGGTAGATTTTTGTGAAGTTGTCATAGTGGAACGCTTAAAAGACTGCAAGTCAAATTGTTTAGTAAGTTAGCAGCTTTAGCTAAAGTAGATAAACTGTGTTTCATATTAATCGAAGATTATGAATTACATTATGATCCTTCAAAGTGCTTGTCAAGTGATATGAACTTTGAAATGTCTGTATAAGAGGAATTTAATCATCGTTTCCTATTTGCTCAACTGCTGACTGCGTTTTCTCCGCCATTTTTGTGAGAACAGATCCTGCCAGTGGTGGAGGCCCAATTTCCATTCAGCCAGGTGCCTCAGGCCTTCCAGAAGTTGGAGTACGGCCACGCCAGAGGCAAGACGGTTGTCAGCGTTACTGAGGAGCAAGATGGAGAGGAGCAAGAGATGTACCAGAATGCGGCGCAGGAAACGGTAACGCACACAGTGCGGAGAGAATAAGACTGTGCTGATTCTTCTTCTTCTTCATACAACCACATGTTGCAAACTCTCATCGAGTGAGACAAGATTAAAAATAAATAAATAAAAAAAAATAAAAACATTTTTTTTTTGTTTTTTGTTTTTTGGAACCCTACAATGAAGACTATATAACAAGGTACCTTTCCCATCACCGCCATGTAACTATGGTAAGTAAACATCTTGTCTGCAATTTACACCGGAACACAACAAATTCTATGTGTATACGTACATGCTCGCATGCTGAGACGAGCCTTCATTTTGACTGCTATTGAATTAAGTGTGAAAAGAGGGAACTCACAATTTGTTTCTTTAGGTAACTATGAATGTATGTATGGACGCAGGCTCTAAATTATTGTTCATAAAGTGCATGCTTATTGACCTGTAAAAAAAGTATTTCATAGTTATTTTGTTGCGTCAATATGTGGGTTTGATTTAAATTAAAGTGCATACAAGGTGAGCTAAGGAAAGTAGAACTTTATTTTTATTGCGGAATAAAATGTTACATAACATTTGGAATAAAAATACATGAGACGTGTTAACACTGTTTAAGTTAATTTTACAAAATGGGTAAATGGGTTCATTCATTGAAAAAGCAAAACATTAACCTTGTAGTACTTGGAAGGTCTTCTTTCAAGTCCGAACCTCACTGCTTGTATTTTAAGTGGGCAGTAATACATTCTTAAAGAGGTCTTTCCTCGGCGATCGAACATTGCAGCAAATGTGCACATAGTCCTTGAACACTCATCTTGCTGCACGGAATAGTTTTAAATAATTTCCACGTCCCACTTTTGCTGTGCTTTTTTTGGATCCAGGGTGTTGAGAATCACTTGGTTTTTGTCATAATGATGCCCCCCTGAAAAAGAAAAATCATATTTAAACACAACATGCTGTGCATTAAGAAAAGGTGCACATTTATAGTAATTAGTTTCCGGATAATGTTTTTTTTTTTAGGTTTTATTTTTTTTTAAATACTTAATTTTAGTTTAGTTTTTATTATATTTATTTATTTTAAATATATGTTGTGTCGTACTTATTGAGTGTAAAATAGAAAATTTGTTTTGGTGAGTTGTATGTGAAATATGAAATGTAAGCTGTAGTTTCGGTTAGTTTTTAAAAAAAAATCATTTTAAAAGCAAGAAAAATGTTTTTTCGTTAGTTTTCGTTAACCAAAATAACCTTGCTTCCTAGTGATTCTAATTTTGAACCAGTTTTCCTGATAGGGGAAGAAAAAGTTGATTCTGTTCCAAACTAACACTGTTGCCATATATCATAAAACTTCAACTGTTTTAAGTTACATTTTAATATATGTCATCATATCGTATATAAGTAAAACTGAATAATAAAATGAAAACTGTGATAAAATAAAACCTAAATGGGTTCTGTGGGTTACGTGTTCATTGGTTTTGCAGTTTAATATCTGTCCCACTATTAACTGTTTTATTCTTAAGAAAAAAAATATATAAATAATAAAAGCAGTGGATGACCCAAGACTTGTGCAGTGCTCCATGTTAAATGCATGACTTGCAAGAACTAATAGGCTCATGTGTTAGTTTTTTTTTTTTATTCCACAAGGTGTCACTGTTGACAACGATGCACAAAATTGGACCAGAGGTAACCACTTTCAGCCTTGTTGAACAAAACATATTTAGACTGGCATAAGAATCATGTTGTTATTTTCCAAAGTATTGCATGACTGGCAACATGTCACTACATACATTTTAATTGTACCTTCTGGAAGAGTTTTTCTTTTTTTATATTGCCTGATACTGTACGTATTTTCATAACGCTAATAATCCTGACAGCTAGACATGTTGAATCTGTGTAGTGTTCAAATACTGGAAAAGTTATCTTTCATTGTTAGTTGTTAGCCAGTAAAGGCTCACCTTTCACCTCCAAGACCAGATCAGAGGTGGGCATGTACCGGATGAAGCCCTCAGGGGTGATACTCCACACGTGGTTGTCCACCTCTGGCATGAGGCCCACGCGGCTCCCCGCTATGGTCACGCTGCCGCTGGGACTCAGGCAGCACTCCTCAAGGAGCTGGAATACACAACGGCCGCCCCCCCCCCCTCCTCAGTCAATGGCATTCTGCTAGTCGAGTCACAGAAATGAAAAAACAATCTCGCTGGTACCTTGCAGTGGAGATGGCCGCCGCGGTAGATCCAGATCTGCTCAATACCGTTGGTCTCCTCGGCCTCTTGAATCCGCAGCAGTTTGACGTCCTCTAGATCGCCCGTCACGGACATCAAAAGCCGCGTTTGTCTGTTTCTTAACCTGAAGTGCACGTGCCTCTACGCAGAAAACGCACAATTAAAAACAAAAGGGTCAGTCTTTCTAATAGATGACCACTCTACGGTACAATGATGATGCTTTGTTTACAAATACTGATTTAACAGGTTGTTCGTTGTTGTGGCTGTAGCAAAGATGTGTAGATGAATAAATAACCAGGTTGCTAGGATTTACGACCACAATAATAACCATATTAAAAAAATATATATTTGTACTGTTTGAGATACAGCTCTTGTATCGGCTGTGTCATGACTTCTATCTCTGGTTATTACTTGGGTGTGGACAGCAATTTTTTTTTTCTTCATAATTTATCATGTACTCCTGTGAAGTCATAATGACTGTCAACAAATATGACAAGTGGTTTATTTTTTAAAGAGAATGTAAGACAGTTATTGCACGTGACACGGTTTTGATTAGCACATGGGGAGCTATTTGTGGAAATGGTGTAGTGTATGTACAAATGAAGCAGGTCTGGCTTTGTTTTTTTTAGGAGGGTTCTTATGTACCTGTAGAAGGGGGCGGAGTGATCCAATTTTACTCCACTTGCTGAACTGGCGCCAGTCGGGTACCTCACCGGGTTTGACCAAAATCTGAGCCCCCCGATAGTTGATGCCCTCATACAATACCCACCTGACAACACAGAAAGTAAACAAAGGCAACTATTAGCTACCAGTTTGTTTTTACACATGGATTCTTGACATGTTTGTGTTATCTGTACATTTTTTAGACTTAAATATGGTATATACAGTATCAAGTAAAATAATAGTTTGGTTAATTTCTGTCACCAGGTATTTATTTAGTGTGTTTGTTCCCACTGTCAAAAATTGCAAAATATTGCAGCGAGTACTAAAATATTTGAATTCTACAGTACCACTTATAAGCACCATTCTGTCAGGGCACCAAATGCAGTGGTACCTAAAGGGCAGAGTTAAAAACATTCTGCCAAACTGAATTGAATTCATTTGTACCACTTTGTCTTAAACTTGTCTGCCTACTACATTTGGAATAGGAGGATCGGGCCACTGCTGAAATTCTCCCACCACGCAGCACGCTTTGTAGTTCCTCAACTAGGGTTTACACCAGTTGCCTGAATGTCACACATCAGCAGCAGATTTTCAACGTCATCATTGTCAGACAGTGTTATCGTGCTCAAAAAGAAGCAGTGGCACCGTTAAGCCTATGCATAAATGAGCTCAAATGAGCTACAAACATGTGACTTGACCAAAGTCACTTAAATTGTAAACATGTACAATACTCTACTGAAATGCGGTGTTCCACAGGGTTCAGTTTTGGAGCCCCTGCTGTTTTTCATTCTATTTGCTGCCCCTGGGTTCCATCTTGAGAAAGTATGGTATTTCCTTTCACTGCTATGAGGATCTATTAGATCTATTATATATTGTTTACTGACTCGTATTTGTATACTGTTATGTTTGTGTACTGTTCACATTCCTCCTCTTTACTAAGTTGCTAGTCTTTTTCTATGTTTTTTTCCCACCCTCTATTATGTGTGTTTATACTTTCCTGCAAGTAGGAACTACTGTGATGCAACACTGAGGGTTATGAATAGCTCATGTGTAAGAAAATTGGCTTTAACAACGCCCACACCGCAGTGAGCTGTGAGATTCACACCAGGCAGAGAACTTGTAGATGGCCTGGCCGCAGCCTGGACGACCTGCGCAGTGATGAATTTACTCACATGCCCCCCTCCACCAGCACCGACTGGACCCGAGCGCAGCCCTCAGCCAGCTGAAGGTTGACGCATCCGTCCGCCAGTACCACCCGCTTTCCACGCAGACCGCAACGCTCGAAAAGAATGATGGAGGGCTGAGAGAACTCCTGCCAAAGGGAGAGAAGGGTTAAAAAAAAACTGTGGGTGGAGCACTTCAGGCCATGCAAAGTCAAATGGAGATTTTTGTAATGTTACCGTGGAAACACAACACTCAGACCTTTGTACCTACTCTGCATTTTGTTTTTGTCTGGCACAGGGCTGGCTAAAAGCCCGGTCGTCGAACATTTGTGGCTCATTTGATGCAACATAGGCAAAATATGTTCTATCCTTACTTTAATCAGTATGCTGGGCATGTGTCAGTAACTTACACCCAATTGCAATTTTTGTATTGTGTTAATATGGAAAAAATATTTTGATTCTATTATTATGCTACTGCTAATACTTAATATGCACAAAACTGTAGCATTTTGATGATTATATTAGCTTGTGATTATGTGATGCGATTAAGTGGTATATATAACAAATGTAGGAATCGAAATTATTTAGGTATTGAAACACGATAGGAATAGTTTTTAATGAATCTAATGAGTTACACTTTTTGAATTGAGCTACTGAAATTATTTCTCTACAAATCTACAGTGTTTATTTATTGACCTTGTATATCTGATGTTTGATTGTTGATGCTGATGAAGGCAAATGCGTCATCATTCTTTATGAAATTTGACAGTCCGGCGTGTGAGTTAATCGACTTACAAAGCCAACAGTCTGTAACGAGAGGATGGTGGCACTTGCGTTGATGCAACCCATCGCCCTCACGTCCTGGTAGTTCCCCTCCTCCAGCAGATACATCCTGCCACTGAAGTCCTGGCCTTCGAACCCCAGCCAGCTAAGAGACGTAAACACAAAATAATCTCAAACAATCTACACAATAGTAGTAAATTGAAGTGTTGTCAAGTCAACATTTGAAAATGCTCACCTGCCCACCAGGACCTTGCAGGAAGCCACCGAGAACCCTTCCTGCAAGATAGCCACGCTGTCCTCCAAAGAGAGGGCGCTGCCTTGAAAGCCTGGCTCAGAGAAAAGCTGAACCTGAGGACAGGAGCACATGGCACATGACAACATGCCCCAATCATCCACTGTGAGCCCCTCTCAAGTTTCTTCCAATAGCACAAACACTTACTTTGAACTTGGCCACATTTTCAAAATCGTCCTGAAATACAACAACAGAGAGTTATTTATCCCTTCTTCACAACGTCGTCAATCATATACAGTCACTTTTTCTTGTGATTTTCACTGCAAAACAATGGAGACTCATCATGTGGTTTGGAGGGGGAAAAAAGGATGAGTCATTAAGACCATCTGACAAGTATTTCCCTCATTTAGTGGTCATTTCATTTGTTCTGGATTTTTACGTGTCACATGCTTCCAAAGAGGATCAACAATACACAAAACGCGTCAGTTCCCCATGTCAAGTGAGGACACAAGCAGGGGGAATGTGACTGGTCACATGCGCTGAATATCTGTGTCACTGAAATGGCTTTCTTTCAGGATTCACATACATAACGGTTATCCATTTTCGACGGCACTTGTCCTTGGCTGGGTACACTCTGGACTGAAGTTCAATGACAAAACTACATGATAACAAAAGCATACCTAAACACCTCAAATGTAAAAATATCAAAAGCAGCTACAAAAGCAATAAAATCTCTACTAACATTGTAAACATTGAGAAATTGCAAGCATTCTTTGTTACATAACCCAATTTGAATATTAATTCAGCAATAGTAGTTGCAAAAAAAAAGTTTTTAATTTACTATGTATGCTAAGATGGTGGGAAAGCCATACTTTTGTATGAATGAAACTTGCCAATTCACTTCAGCAGACTTCCTTGACACCAAGTTGCCTAAAAGCAAATAGGTGAGTTTTTACACTAATAACGGAGGATTGTTGAAAAAAAAACAAAAAAAACCATAAGAAACGAAAAGCCGATCACTTTTTCACATTTCTGCATCACGTGTGATATCCATCCATATTTATATTAAAATAAATACTGACAGAAACACCACCCTCACAACGATAGTGCAAAGTTGTGTTAGTATAATGTCTAAGGTTAAACAGGAATATTCGTACAATTATTGCGAATAGTAATATAAACTAAAAAAATAATAATAATAATTCACTGATTCATTTTCTTCGGTTTATCCCGTTCAGTCACAGTTTAACTGTCGTATTTTGAAGTTACGCGACGATCGAAGTCATTGAATGCACCACAAACCCGGAAGTCATCTCTCCGCACTGCTCCGAATGAGCGACTTGGGATAGAAGAGACGCGATAATAGTCAAGTGCCGCAAGAAGTGAAATTTAAATAACAACTCCTGCAGACTGAGAAGAAAATGGTAAGATAACGAACTCTTCTGAAAATAACATTTCCTAGTTTGTTTAGCACCACATTTGAGCGTCCGTAGGCGCACTAATTAAACACCTAATTAGATACACATGCGCAACCCAATGGAGCCCAGCAAAAATGTATCTCATGTATCTAATATTGCTCCTTTTTGAATGAAAACGTCAAAAGGGTAGGTACAGAGATGTCAAATGTACTGATACTTGTGAAAAAAAATAAAATAAAATAAACCTCAGTTAAATGTAGAAGTACAAGCTGCTCCCCCACTTGAAGTAAAAGTACATATTCAGTCCTCAAAAAAGACACCGCACAAAGCACAATGCAGCTGTCTTACCAGAACAACAGGCATTACTGAAGCAATTCGGTCCCGTAGTGCCCCCCAGTCCTCTGGGTTTCCATACAAGCCTTTTTCCAGGATGTAGGACTCCCCGCAAAAACCAAGCTCGTCAAACACGACCCAGCTAGGAAAGAAAAGATCAGCTGTAATTATGTTTCTCAGTTGTGGAAAAACTGGATGGTTATTATTTTAGTAAATCTCCTTGATTGTTAATTTTGCCTCAGTTGCTTCAAGACAGGATTAATTAATAATAAATTCCACACATTCAACCAAATTATGACTATAAAATAATTGAATAATTTTTATGCCTGTCCCTTGTCATCAACATTTAATAGTAGGGCTCGCCCATATGTTTTTTTTTTTAGGTTCATGATAATTTCGATATTTGGCATATGATCTTTGTCTTATATTGCAATGTGTTGATGCGTGAAAAAAATTGCGAAAATATTTGGCAGATTTTTCCCCATTTTAAAAAAAGCTAACATCATCCGATTAAATAGGCCAGTCCAGGCCAGGTGTAAATGTTCATCCACTACATCGATCGTATCGATTTATATTCCTGCGATCCAATTACATTGATCTGTGCTTGGTGAGTTGGCCTTTCGGACAAAATATATCGATTTGAATTCAAAATTATGGTGTAAGATTCACCATAATTGATTTTACCTGACTCCCTTACAGGCAACAACAGGAATCTGTCTCTCTGTCACACTGGTTGAATTTTGGGCAAAAAAAAGTTACTCAATAGATTTCAAGGCACAGAATTGTTTCAGATCGTATCATTCTGGACAATATCGTCCTAGATCAAATGGCAACAATGAATGGTGATACAAATCAAAGATAAAAGGACTCATAACATCCCGAAAGTCAAATGTTCTTTTGTTGGTTACCACCTTTCCATGTCGGTCGATCTCTTTGCAAACGTTTGGAGTGTATTTTTTATAGATGACTCATTGAATTATGCTTTCACCACAAGCAAGTAAACTTGTTTACTTTTCTAGGCCATTTGTGCTTGCTAGCATACAAGACTAGACACGGCAAACAAGCGTGGTATGACAAGGGCGGTGCCTGTGCGACCCAAAGACATGCTATCTACGCAAGAGTAAATGTTAAGTGTCGTGAGAGTCCTCTTTCCTACAACGGAACTTAATGTTCTACATTTCATGTTTACTCTCACTGGGCAGGCGGGAATCACCGTTGCATGATCAAATTGTTCAAAATGCAATTTGCATATTTTCGTCCGGAATTCTTGTGCAGTCTGATCATAGCTTAGAAACTAGATTTTCCACTCTGCCCTTATCACCATACTGGCACTCACACAGTTCAAGGAGAGTGAAAAGACGACTAATGACGTTTATTTTCCCATCTTGGATAATAGAATATTTTTGGAACTGCTCATTTGACTCCTCTTCCATGTTTTGTTTATTCCCATGGCAAGAGGTTAGCGTCACAGAAACTTTACATAGACAGGAAGTTGAGGTGTGGCAGACCAAAAAGCCACTGCTAACCTACTTGTGTTGACATGCGCAAGGGTGTGGTGCCTCTTAATGCTACCCACACACCTGCACTGTCCTTGCAAAGTGCGGCAGGAAAACACACACATTTACTCGATTAATTGCTAAGTTCAAACGCAAGCATGTATCTTGGACTAAGGAGGTGCACAGGGAAGGTAAAAAAAAAGTAGTGACATCATACTTAAGTAATTTCTTAATTGGACGTTTGGAAAATTTGTCAAGTGTGTGGAACTGATGGTGATTAATCACCTCCTGAAGCAATTGAAGTTTAAAAAAAAAGCAGAGGTCGGGAACTTTTCATTGAGTTTTGTCTAGTTTGCTGTGTAAAGAAGCGCAAAATAAGATGATGCTTACATCTATGCTAAGGCAGAGCATTATTATTATATACAAAGTATTATACTTACATGCCACTAATAACATCAACAGACTGCGTCTTGGTGCCGTAACCTGTGTCATCCATGTTGATGACGGGCACGATTAGGTCGATGTTGACCCCCCGTTCGCTGAAGTCTTGGTTGCTGAACATTTTGAGGTGCGGTGACATGAAATCCTGTGACAGACGTGAGAAGGTATTTTGTTTTTGTCCCTGGCCAAACTTTATCCTTTAGGGGAGCTTTCAAACGTACAGTATAGTTCTCATTCTTTACTCCGAATCAGTTATGGCATTCTTCGCTTGTTCCAAACCAAAATATATTAAAAAAAAAAAAAAAAAATAGTTTAATGACTTACAAAAATAATTATTTGCAGCCGTGCACATTGGTGAGGGCTGTTGCTTTTGTCGGGGGAGCAGTGAAGGTAGCCTTGATTCTAATCTTGCTAGCAGCTTCAAGATTGCATACGGCATCTTTAACAGGTGCATTTAATTTGACCTTCTCTAAACCTTTTGAATTCACTGTTCAGTGTTTTCCCTGCTGTTCTCTTAACCTTCTGCTGAATGTCAAAATTCAAAACGGGTGTTTAATCCATCCATTGACAACTTCATTTCCTGCTTCAATAGAATTGCTGTTTAAACAATCCTCTTCGTAACGGCGCTCACGTTTTGGCATCATGACGCCAAGGCGACACGTAGCAATTGATCTTGAGTCTTCAAACAGTGTGTTCAGTTTTCTGACTGAGAACATTTTTGGCTTGACTTTCCCCTTTAAGGTACTCACAGCCAGGATGGGCCGCAGTGACAGGATCTGGCTTGAGTCTCCCCAGTCGCTACAGTCCAGGTACTCTCCTTCCTCCAGCATGTACTGCTGCCCTTCAAACCCTTCCTCGCTGTAGCCGACCCAGCTGGAAGAGAATATTTGCAAATGTTTGTTTTTTTTAGCTACATGTCTGAAGATACAGACCGCGGTGACCAAACTATCACTTAAAGACCAAAAACTTACAATCCTCCAATTATCTTCAAAGAACCCACAGACTTCAGCTTGTGAGTTTCAGCGTTTGTTTCATCTCCTTCGCAAAAGCTGAAAACATCGCTGTCGATTTCCAAATGGGAACCTTCCAGTCCAGGCTTCTCGTATACCAAAGCCTGGAGGAACGACAAGTACGATCTTTTCAGCAAAGCTGACATATTGTACATGTATAGGTTAAGTAAAATGAGATGCTGAAAGTTGCTTTCTCCTATATTATTAAATCTTTTTTTTTTTATCAGTAAAAATCTTGATGTAGGTTATCATAATTCCTGGGTTTTAAATTAAAATGTCAAACATTTATTCTGATAGCAAACAATTTATTGGACTTAGCCGCCTTACCTTAACTTCATTTGGGTTCTCCACTTTAAAACCACCCTGAAACAAATAGAACATTTACATTAACAATGTTTCTTGGATTCAGCCCTTTAATACTTTGACAGCCTGTTCACACGGTGTAGCCTGTCACTTGAAGTTTGATATTCGTTTTCACCAAGATTTCTTCTCTATCTCTGTGACGCTACTCGCAGTGCGAAATGCGTACTTGCAAATGCTACGAACCATTTTAAGGGGTTTGAGGGATCCCACAAATGGCGACGGGAAGCCCCAGGTCTCAGGAAAAGGGTACACTCCTGGTTCGAGAACAGTCAGCATTCCCTGGAACCCCGGATCACTGAACACCAGCCACCTGAGGGCAGGAAAAAAAAAGGAAGAACACATGTGTTACAGTTTGCTTGATCATTAAGCCAGAAGATCCATTAACATCCATGAGGTGCAACTCAGGAGACATAATCGGCGGTGGATATCTGTTATCTGGTACTCTTGTCCAAACGGACACCGATACTCGTCATTTGTTCAACGGGTTGTGTAAAATTACAACAATATGGACTAAAACCAGTAAATACACGGAACCATTCATTGCGTTTGCAATACCTCAAATGTGATGAAATAATTTTTAGAATCATAAGGTACGTGTACTCTGTATGCAAGTGTGACTCATCTTTCAAAGTATCACATTCTTAAGAAGGTCAAACATTTACCATCGATTTTGAAATTAACTTCAGCGCAATACTCCATTCATAACACCGACTGTCTTAAATGTAATATATTATAATATATTTTGCTGGTAAAATTAGAATTGTTCCTTACAAACCCTCAGGGTAAGATTAATAAATTGCATCTTGAAAGGTCAAATTTAAATATTCTAGTTGCATAATTTTCTTAAATCATTTAACTCGTTCGTGTGCATAAAATGATCCTGTCATTTGGGACTTTAAAAAAAGGTCGTCATGTCAAAAGCAACCTGAGCGGTCAGGCATCATCCTTTTTCTGTTAAAAATTTTGAGAAATTATTTAAATTCCATTGACGGTGCTAAATATAATGTACAAAAAGACACACACAGTCATTAACTTCCTCCAGGCGTTGAGCACAAAATGTCTCGTCTGACTCACTTTGCGTGGTTTAACATTTTCTCCTTTCACCGCCACACCTTTTGTCTGTAACTCTCATTCCACCGCCCGACTTTCCAAGTAACCCCCCCTCAACCGCCACCCCGCGCACACTCCTCCTGTCTTCCAACAGGCATCGGCACGACAGACATTCCTGCGCAAACACCGGTAAAGCGACGACAAAGAACGCGGAAGTCAGCGACGACTAGGATTCATTTGTCTCACGTTGCGAGCATCCAATTGATCCAAGTCTTTCGACGTCTACTTCTTTTCAAAGAAGAAACATCTCAAGTCTTTAGAAGGCCTTGGAAAAGCCTCATTTCTCCTCTGGATCAATCTCAATAAGAGAGCTATGAGAGTTTCTTGGGTTGTTGGAAGCATGGTCAATAGTGTCCGACCGCACCTGCAACTACTTGGATCTGAGCTACTTACACCCCGGAGTGAACTTGGATGGAAGCCGTGCTCAGTGGGATGCCAAATGAGCCGGTCTCTATAGCGTCATCGTGGTAAGGTGTCACTCTACCGTGGCCCTCCGGTTCCGTGAACAGATCGATATGAGGGGTGCAGTAATCCTGAAGAGAAAGATGGAGGAAAACAGTCATTATCAGCGCTGGCCCAATGTACCGTAGCGTCAATCACTCCTTGGAACTGGAATTAAGCGACAGTCTGTTTTTACGTTCAGCTGTCCAGGGACCCACAGTGAATACAAATGTGGCATTATTGTCTATTAGTAAAAAGGCCGGGGGCCGTGTGTGGTCATGCTAACATCTCAAAAAGGTCAGAAGAGGTGGAATCATTTAAGCGGCACACTCACACGGACGGCAAGTCGAATAGAGCCAAGGCGCATAGGCGAGGTGTTGTTTGGCTCGGGTTCTGCCCACTCGTTTGTCAGTTCCAGGCCCCCCTCCTCCAAAGCGATACAGCGTCCCTGAAAGTCTGGCTTCTCGTAGAGGATCCAGCTGTAGGGGAAAAGGCCCTTCTCAAATCAATGGAGAAACACATGACGGTGTAGTTTGGATTTTGCGGATAGTCAAATATTGCGGCAAGTCATTTTCCAATGCAAATCGTCGGAGCAACTAGACCGGCTCTCTCTGTTTTGTCACAACAGTTGTTTTATTAGGTTGACCGGGCTCTTGGCCGCTTTCTTTATTGGTTGCCTCAGCAAATGACTGCAGTTTGCCAGGCATGCTGTTGACCGCTATTTGTCTTTATTCTGATTTCCACTCTTACGCTAACAATACATGTGTTAGCGACATATGAGCAAACTTGATCTGATAGTGCGGTCAGCAGGACTTTAATTACAAGCTTGTAGGATGACTATTGAATATAGGATAAAAGCAGCCGGCATATTTTAACGCAAACTGAGCCCAGAACCTTCTTCACTCGTTGACCTTTCACTTATCTCAGCCACTCGTGCCTTCAGTCAACACTGATATTCTAAAAGCATCCGATTTCTAATTGCAGCTGCAATTCAGTTTGCTTTTGGTTTGATTTGACATGCCTCAAGAATGTAAGCTGATTAAAACTTACCATCCACGTATGACTTTCACAGATATGATATTTGAGAACTGCAGGTGAGTCGCATCCTCTACATCCCGGTAGATCTCATAGACTTGCCCGCTGAACTGAGCTTTCTGGAACAATACAATCTGTGGAAAAACAGATTTTGTTTGTCGAATTGAAGTCTAGTCAAAGGCGCACCTTTGCAAAAACAAGGGTAAACAATCCATGTAGTATTACCTCGAGTTCATAGGCCAACGCTGAGCTACAAACATTATACTGATACTGCATTCTACAGAACAGGGAAGTCAAAAATGTCTGACCTCAGATTCGGAAAAAATGATTTGAAAAACCGCTCAAAGTCTCGAGTACCTTCTTGCAAACTCTTGTGAAATAGGTGTACAGCACCTCAATTCTGCAGATATCTTACATTTAAAGTCTTAAACGGAGAATTTATAATCTGAATTACCGGTATATCAGTTGTCTCCATTAACACAAACAATTCAGCGAGGAAAATGTGTCAATCACGGACGGGTTTGTTGTTGTGACTTTACAGACAATTTATCTCTTCACAAACAAAAGAAACAATTCTTATCACGGTCATCCGCCATGTTTTGACTGGTGTAGTAGCATATTTCCACCTTCCCAGCAGTTTAAAATGCAACATAAGCGCGTATTCAGTTTTTATGCCTTAGCCCGCACAAGTTAAACATGACGAAAATTAGTAACAAGAGCCCTCACAGAGTTCAGACTTCCATCTCAAGCTTTACTGTATACTTTGACAAACCTTAAATTTGTCTTTTGCTAGGTTGATATATAAAAACCTGTAGCAAGTTAGAAACAAGTATTCTTACCTTCCCCCCAAAATATAGCATTTCTGGCAAATGTAAATATGTAGCTAAAATATTTTTACTTCAACTGTAATGAAGTCTCTCATGTTTACCAGCACGCTGGCAGTAATCACTTCCAGCTTTGCAGCAAAATTTTCTTTCGAATGTATTTATACCCCCTAGTACAACATATGAAAAACAGATGTTTTCAGCGCGCAGCAAGTCAGTCTTTCCAGAGTTCCTTCCAATTTCAGTACAATCGCATGCGCTCAACGTTGCAAGTACTGTACCTTTCCAGGTCGCTTATGAAATCCCTTGGCAGTCCTCGCCTAGAAGACAAAAAGCACAGAGGCATGAACATGACACAGTATGTGGAGAATGACAAATATCTGCAAGGGAGGCCGGTATGCATTTCTTTCTGCCACTTTGATTGTCATAAGCTTTACATTCTAAGTGCTGAAAGTGTAGCTAGCCGATGGGGAAATGTTAAGCTCGTGCTTGGTCAAAGTGACATTTGATGAGGGTTTTCACATTGTCACACTGATCTCGCAATGCAAATGATTGTGAGCTGTAGGCAACAGCACAGTGTAGTCTTTGTTAATGCCCAAAAGGCATTCCCCCCCCCCCAACACAAAAGATCCGCTGTTTGTCTAAATGGAGAAGCTTATGTTGCAACTAATGATGACTCTTGGCGCAAGAACTAAACAGCGAAACGGTGTAGCTTTGCCATGTACAAATTGTAATTGCTTTAACGCTCCTCTCACAGTGTCAAAAGCAGATCGTGTTCCCAAGAAAAACAAAACAGATGCATGTCCGCTGATTTTCCTTTAATATGTCAATGATTTAGTTATTCTTTAAAAAAAAGATGGTGTGTTGCATACTTACATGATTAGTACGTATCCTCTGAGTCAGAGGCTGCTTAAGGTCTGAATGTGCTGGGTAAATTTGAGGTGAGTTTTCATTTGTCTTTCCAAAAGCTGGAGGCACAGTAGGGAGGTTGAAACTTGGTTTTGCAATCAGATCTGCTTCAGTGACAGATGCTGGAGTTGGCATTTTTGCTGCAACCTAATGAATAAACAAACCGTCCCCCCCCAAAAAAGTTGTCACCATTACAAACATTTTGTTGTCCTTATTAAACCTTAACATGTGTTATGAGGACAACACCATTAAACAGCGCATTACTTCAGAATAACGTAGAAAAACAAACCTCTGCTTTCATATGCGGGTGTCCCTCCTTGCTCTGCCCTGAATTTGTCGGTTCTCTAGGGAGGTACTTCTCTAAATAGTCAGGCAGCTTGATGTCGTTAAAGGAGGGAAACGGAGGACCTGAGTCACTGACCACGGCCTCTGTAGGCTGGATTTGGTCTCTCCGTTGCGTGGTGAAATTTTCAGCAAAGGAACTGGTGGTAGTCGGAATAGGTGAGGTTGGCTCTGGCGAAGGGCTGAGCTGGGGCGATGCATCCCTTGAGTTGGTATTTTCTGACAGTGCCTGAACTCCATTTCTTCTCCCCCTGGTGCTGGGGCTGGTGAGACTGCTAAGTACGCAGCTTCCCTCCAAGCGAGACTTCACAATAATATGATCATCTTTCTCCTCCTTGCTTTTCTCCTGATCTATCTTGGCGGTCTTGTCCGTTAGATGAGAAGAAGTATCCAGACTACTGATCAAAAGACACCTATCTGCTATACTCACCCTAGCAGGTTTAACACCACTTTTGGTTTCTGTGTTTTGAAGCTTAGCTAAAAGACTTGGGCCTGTGTCAAAGGACCGATTTTTCTTCCTAAGGCCAAATTTAAACTCCTCTGGGTCAAATGTCTTCTCAAAGTGGTCTTCCTTGATGGCTGGCATTGCAAACGGGGGCTGAGGTTGCCGGAGTGGGTTGTGTTTACGAGGTGGTAGGGAAAAGGGAGCACAAAGCTTCTGGATCTTCTCAATGAAATTTTCATCATCAAGTTCATCATTGTCCAGGAGATTACTCTCGCTGACAGAAGCACTCAGCTTGGGCCCTGGGAGTTTAAGTCTCTGTTTGGGAAAGTCCACATCGAGCCAACTTGATGGAGCGTCCTGCTGAAACGAAGAATCATCTCTGCTTAGTCCTCGCGGCGAATGCAGCCTCTTAGGAGGTGACTGCTGGACTGAGTCTGAGTTCAGCTTTTTAGAATTTGGGGAAGTTGATACTTTTGGAGTTGGACTGGGCTTATTTACTGGTTTGTCTTTGACTTTGTCAAGTTGTGAAGAAAGATCACCGTTAACAGTGGGGGGATGCTCAGTAATCCCTGCCGAATCAATCCTGTCAGACGAGCTTTGCTGTTTTTTGTCTGAGGCCCTGAATGGAAGAAGATCACTTGTGCTCACTGTATTATTTAGGTCCTCAAACTGAGGGCGACTCGGTTTTGTTGTAGAGACTTCCACAGCCTCTGTGTTTGCTGTTGCGCTTTGAGTCTCACTGCCCTGGCTTTTTCCATCATTGTTTGGAACAGAAATATGAGTAGAGTCTTGAACAGTTGCCGTATTGTCAGTCTGCGCACTCATCAGCACAGTGGGGTCATGAGAGACTATTGCAGTCACTTGCTCGGGCTTTGTGCTGATGAACTTAGCACCACCGCCTTCATGTTTTTTTGAGGCCTTACTGAGGGACCCCTCAAGTTTTTCCACAGGTTCTGTTATAATCACCGGTAGTTTATGTTGTCTTGTGACCCCGTCTAAAGATTTCGTTGGCATTTCAGACACATGTGTAGCTCTCGCTTCCTTGGTAGACCCTTGAGCGCTCTTTTTTCTGGTCTCCTGAGTGATGATAGTGACCTCAGCCGTCTCCGGATTTGTGGTTGCCGGTTGGTCGACAGTTTGTGTTAAAGTAGGGAGGTCTAAGGCTCCTTTTGCATTTACTGACTCCGCTTTATTAACATTTTCATTCGGCCTTGCCACCTCTTTTCTCGCCGTCTGTTTTGTTTGTTTATCCACTGCTACTGTTTCCTCTGTCCCTGAGTTTTCTTGTCTGCTCTGTAAAATTGTGGGTGTCATTTGAGGTTTGTCCGATTGGGTAACATTTTCTTGGGTTTCTTTGTTTTTTTCTTCAGCCTGGCTGTTGTTGTTACCCTGTGGCCTTTTTAATTTATCAACATTATTTATCTCACTCTGACTTGTTGGCTTTGTTTCCAAGTTTTGTTGTGGCTGTGCATGTTCTGTGTCTTTTTTACCAGGCCGAATTGGTTTTAGTCTACTTGTTGGTGAAGGGTGCATTGGTGGTTCCTCATCTAGTTTTGGACATTCAGCGAGTGGTGCCTTCACTACTGGGGCAGGCTGCTCAATATGCTGTTCAACTGACTGAGAGAGGGAAGATGATTTGTCCTCTGCTGCATTTTTGATCTTCTGTTTGGGAGACAGAATTTCTTTCTCTGCCTTCGCCTCCTTCTGGGCTGAACTAACGGAAACCTTGTCAATAGGTTTCTTTGTTTTCTTGTTAGAAGCAGCAGTATCAGGTTCGTCTTTGTTGACTGATCTTGGTTCAGGTAAAGTCTCCACTCTGTTGACCAGTTTATCAATGTCTTTGTCATGAGTGGATAGCAACCGTTTACCGGAAATGTCCGATTCTTTTACAAATGTACATTTATTGGATACAATTCCTTCTACTTCATCGGGTTGTAGAAAAACTCCATCATCATCATCCTGACTTTTTACAGAAGTGGCGTCTTGCTTGCTTAGATTTGGTTTGCTTTCCCGATTATCCCTAACTGGACTGGTTATCTCCTTGCTTTTTCTTCGCTTCGAGCGAGTGCCTGATTTGCAAGTGGCTTTGGACCGTGTACTATTGATTTGTTCTACATTATCACCAGTCACTTTTGTTGCATTACTAAATAATGCACTGGTAGATTTCATACCCTGATCTGCTGTCTTTGAGGTCTGTGTGCCATGTTGTTCTAGAGGTGTGGAACCTTTCACCCTCACAGCGGTAGTATCCTGTCCATCGGGTTTTACTCTTATCCCTGTCATTGCATTAGTATCCAGTTTACCCTGACTGTCGGGTTTTGATGACTTTAATGCAGTGGTTGCCACAGATGTGTTGGATTTTTTTGTAATTTCTGTCTTGTCAGATTTTTGAGGCAGCATTGGCTTAGAATGTTTTGTTGATTCCACAGTAAAGTTCCTCGCCCTCTCTTTAACCGTCAGCGTAATCTCATTTTGGGTTGGTACAGGACTGGAACTCGCAGTGCCATATCGCTCAGCCGATTTTGATCTCTGTGTGGATGGCAAACATTCAGCTTTGAGCTTCCCAGTCGCTTTCCGAGCAGGAGAGACATCAGCGCTCCTAGGAGTTTGGAAAGTTCTTTTGAGACCCGTCACAACTCCCTGGCGCTCAAATAAGTTGATCTTATCTGTAATTCGGCCAATGACTGATTTCTCCTCGGGTTTCTTGTCTTGCTCCCTGTGTATGATATAAAAATTCAAATTACCAGAAAACATGCACATTGCTGAGTATGGAAACATTTGAAATGTAAATTTTGACAAATGTGGATGTATAATATATTGAAGTGACTTTGTGTGTCGAAAGCACTTGTCCTTTATGTACAGCCCTTTTTTCTAACTGTGGTTGTTTTGTTTCCAAAGTGCTCTATAAATAAAATAGTGTACAATTGAGTTTGACTTTTCAGTGCAATGTTATGTTAGAAAACTAGATGGGTAGGTTCGTGTTTCCACACCCGTTGTATTGTGTACTCCTCACGAACAATTAATTGAAATCATGACCAAACTTTTTTATGTAAATGTCATCGTTTAGTTTTAAGTTCTTCATCAGTCACATTGAAATAAAAACGTACCTTTTATCGGTTTTTGTTTTGGCCTCTTCCTTGGCTTCATTTTTGTCTTGGTCCGGTACCAACTTAAGATCCAGTTCTTCTTTCTCTTCTGCTATACTTTTCTCAGCGTTCAAAGGCACACTTTTTGTAAAAAGTTTCACTTCACTCCGAGAAACCTTAATACTTCTCCGTTTGGACTCTGGGGTCTCTGTCTTCCTCTCCACTTTGTAAAAACTGTCGTCATCCTCCATGACTGCACCGCCATCAACGGCACATTTAAGATGGGTTTCAGTGACTGATCTTGAGTCCAGGAATTTGTCTGCATACTTGAGACAGGAAGTCTCATTTTCCACACCCCCAGGTGAGGCCAGTGAGGTGAGGCTGTGCTTGGAGGAGGAGTCTAAAGGCTGCTCTTCACCATGACTCTGTGGACTTTCTCCCTCTGGGCTGTCAGATGAGGGGAATCTTTCTTGACCAGGTTGAACATTGGGAGGCGTTTTTCCCTGAGGGCTGCATGCTCCATCTCCCTGAGAGTTCTTCCTTGCTTTCTTTTTAGCAGAGTTTTTACGAACCATATTGCCAGCCTCTGTTTGCTCTGTGTCTAGTTCAAGCTCCAACTGCCAGTCTTTGTGTAACTTCTCTGACACTCCCTCCTGTGGCACAACCACAGGCTTCAAATATGCACATGTGTTTTCGTCTGCTCTTGAACTTGAGCTCAGTGACAAATCGAAACTTGGCGACTTTGGCGATTTGGACTTCGATAAGACTGGCAGCTTTTTCTCAATCGTGGTGCGGATCACTTCCTGCCCCGTCAAGGTGTCTTGGCCACAGTGAGTCACACTGGTCTCCTCCAGGTACACATGAAGCTTCCTTCCTGCCTGGGGCTGTGCTGGTTTCTGGGCCAAGGGCTGGGTGTTAACCCGGTCAGAGTTCCATACCACACCCTGTTCAGAGGAGGAGACGGCGGTGGAGAGATTCGTCAAATGACAGGCAATCCTGTCAGAATTCCCTCTCGGCGAAGTACCATGACAGTCCTCCTTGGCCTGCCCTATTCTCTTCTTTTTGCTGAGTAGAAGCTCCTCCTCTTTAGGAGGAGTCACTCTGCTGCTCACAACAGAGTCTTCTCTGTGGGCAGACAGTGTGGCGTCCACTTCTTCAAAGCGGAAAATGTCTCGTGAGGGACCCAGTGGCTTCGGAATGGAGCTTTGTCGGTTCTCCTCCCGCTTGCGTTTTTTTGCCTCGGCTTGTGTGGATTCCTCACAATACTCTCCTTCGGACTTAGCTGCCTGATCGCAAGTGGGTGATGAATTTTCAGTAGGACTTTTGGGACTCCTTCCCTTCCATGGTGAAAGCCAGCTCCCGATTCGGCCCAAGACCCCAGGACTCTGTTGCTCCTCTGAGTTCTCAGACTATGGCAAAGAAGACAAATGCATCTCAACACAATATCGTTAAAAAAAAAACAAAAAACAAAAAAACAACATGCACTTCTTTTTTTGGGGGGAGGAAAGAGCATATAGCGCATATCATATACATTGTGTAATTGAAAGCAGTGCAAGTTTAGGAGATTTTTTTTTTTCTTTCAGAGACCATTGTTTTTAGTATGGCCATGCATCTCTCGGCATAGAAAGGACATGCAGGAGAGCATATAACCTTTAATCTTACCGTGGTAAATACCATATCATTCAGACTCTTTATGTAGGTTGTGAACATTTTGCTTTAGAACATACACTCCTACAGACCATAAACAAAGACATAAGAATGGAAGTGATAAAAGAGCAGAAAATAATCCCAACCAGGATATTTTGGCAGAGCAAAGTGACAGACCAATCCATAACTTTGTATCCACGAGCAACTCACCCTTTATAAAACTTCAGTTGTAAGCTTTTCCTTCCTCCTGCAAAAGTTTAGCCACTGCCAGCAATTGCAGGCTGTTTTTCGCACACGGACGCATAACTGATCGGTGAACGTGTCGCATTTTAGTCCATCTGCACAAGACCATCTACAACTGTACAAGAAGGCTAGAGTGTGGCATGTGAGAAATGCACTGCTGCTGGAAGTTCTGCCCCCTTCCTGCTCATGCAGCTGTGTGGTTACGTGATGCTTTCAGTGCGCCTTGTTCCAACGGCTTCCACAAATCAAACCGGTCAGGTAGTAAACTATTTTTTTGTCCAATCAGCCGGTGAACTGCATCTTTGGCTCATATTCAAGAATTGAGCGAGGTATGTTGAGGAACTGACTATGCTCACTTACACAAAAGTTTTCAAGGTACATCAAGTTCCTATTTGATGTCAATTCTTGTATTTTTTGGGGGGTTCAAAGTATATCTTTTAATAAATGCATCAATGAAAACTATTTTTAAACCTATTGTCATTGGATGTAATTATCACCATTACTTCAATTGGTATGAACGCTGTGATGTGGTTTTGTTGAATATTCCTGCAATGCCCTTTCCAAGAACACGTTTTTCACTCACATATACATGTAAACATGATTTGTTTTACAACTGAAAATATCTTGTCTGAATTTATCACATGTACTTTATTTTAATACCTATTTGTATTCACTTCGCAACTGGTATCCCTATTGTGCTATAAATATACTACTAGTTGGACTGTGCGTTAAAAATGTTTTTTTCCCCTGAGCATTTGAACGCAGCAAGAGGCAGAGCTCCTTTCCATTGGGGGAAATGACGCACAAGTTCCAACTTTTCCCCAATGTGCTGGCGCTTGTTTTATTTGGCGGTTTGAATCTGCCATTTAGAAGAAGGGCTTTTTTTTTTAACCCATTAACCACCGACCACATTTGTTAGACAAAACAAAAAGAGTGAGCTTAGGATGTTGGTTTAATGGCAGTTTTTCACGAGTCTGACACCCAACTTCTTGGCCTGTTAATTATTACTGCACACAGAGTCGTGTTTCCAGTTTAAACATTGCCCACTCAGCTTCGGCGACATTGTAAATCAAACAACCGCGATAAGATGTGTTATTCATGTTGTAAAAAGTTGATTCTTAACGGGCGGACGAGTGCGTGCAAAACCAAATCATTCTTGCGCAATTCTTCTCCAAAGTCCGCACCGAGTTGATTTCGTTCCAGACGAGAAAGTGAGACGGTCTTACCATGATCACACTGGTCTCCAGCAAGTCCCCTTCATGGACTGAACTCGTCTCCCTGGTGCCCGCTATGTCTGATGAATACTTAGCGCGCCTCGCACAACGAAACCGCTTCGGCTGACCGCCGCTCGTCTCTATTATGTGTCATTAGGAGTGGATATATCTTTTGTAAGGAGTGTTACTTGTCTTCCGTGGTAATAAGGGAGCGCGGTTGCAGATGGAATCTGGCCGGCCCAGCTCACACACCCCGGGGCGTCCTTTCACGGAGCGCACACACACACACACACGCACGCACACACAAAGTTTGTTGTGCCAGTATAAAACGACATGTGCTGACAGATAGTTATGCTTATTGACTTTATGCCATCTGTATCACTCTTGAAGACTGAAGACAAGGGAGGACCAAGTTTGGTCTTGATGTCACAAAAAATAAAAAATAAAGGCTAATGTATGGCTCCCTCTGCAGGAGTGAACATCAAAACTCATGGCGTTGCGCATACTACTCACAAAACATTATTTGGCTATATTTTGGATTTACGGTGACATTTCAGGAAGCACCTAATTTACACTGTAACCTTTGCAGGTTAACTTAATTTAATCTCTAAACGTTTGGATGCAAATATCTGTCCTGTTTCAGTAATTTTTGCACTTTGTTTTGCAAAAAAAAAAAAAAATCTGAATCACTCAACGGTTGGACATCAGCGTTTAAAATTTTAGAGAAGGCAAATGAAGTTCACCTAAAAAGTTGCAGTACAATTTAGGTTCATCCTGAAATTGTACCTGAACTTGCGTAATGTATTTCCCCATAGACCCAAACTTATTCCTACTGACGGGTTTTTCCAATATTTTGCCCCACTCATAAATCTAATTGAGGTCACCAAATACACGTGTGTAAAACAAATGACCTCATTTTGAAATATGAATTCTGCTGGGATTGGCACTACCTTACCTGTGAGCCTAATGAATTTCACAATACGTCCTCATAGATCAGCTGTAAGGAACCTTTTTCACCATCATGTATTAAATTTAGGGAAAATTATCACACAATGATGAAAAAAAACCAAAAAACTTCGGTATGTTTCTGGGCTTTTAATTAACAATTCCTCTGAGGTTTTATTTGTTTTTTTTTAATTGCACTGCGGGTCGGATCAAGTCCCCTCACATGCTCGTGTATGGCCCACGGGCTGTAAGTTCCCCATCCTGCTTTCGAAGCATGCAGAGCATGTTTCTCAGGTTTGTCCCACATGACTTATTCATGTCCAACTGACACCTGACTCCTTGGCCACCAAATTAAAAATTTAAATGCTTCTCTTGTGCACTTACGTTTTTTTTTTCTTGTTTTTTTTAAATTGTTCTCCTTGCTTAATACTTTAAAAGCAGGAAATAGAGGTAATGATACAGCTAATTTGTATTTGTCAGGCATTAGGGTTTTGACGAGAGGCAAGCTTGTCAAGAGCAGGGGGACAAAAGGCAAAACAATTTTATCGTTGCAGCTAATGGGTGGGCACAATAATGAACGCAAACTGATCTTTTTCTCCAGGATCATAAAAAGTAATACACACAAGACATTGAGCCTTTCATGCATTGATTTATCGACAGAGGAGCTTTTCTTTTTTTCATATTTCCCTATGACACATCTATCCAGTAAAAGCCTTTTGTCACATTCTGGCTACTCCGCTATGCGCTGCTGTTTTGAGTCAGTCATCCTTTTGTGACCTACTTGAGCTCTCAACAGAATTCAGATCTCAGCCAATGCCAAACAATCCGAGTTTCCGCCATCTTTCTTTCTATTAACGTGCTTTCTCATATCCTTTGATTCCATAATGTAAAGGGACATTTTCCCTGCAGAGCGCCCACTCAGTGCCCTAATGAGGATATGAAAATGGATGGATTGTTTGTCATTATTGTTTTAACATACAGGGCATCCTCTGTTTGTATGACATTGTTCTGTTCCTATGGCAATGGCGTAACCCACATTTATAATGAAGTCAAAGCGTGTCCTGTTCAACCTTTTAAGGCAGTGTTTCGCAATCTTTATTGAACAAGGCACACAAGAAAAAATCTCACGGCACACCACACCAAACAAAATGGTCACAAAAAATATGTACTATTTCGGAAATATTGATTATCCCGTCTCATTTTACCCACAAACACAACACGGGTGAATTGTACCTTATTACATCTAGCTGGAGATTATCCTGCCTGTCACGATACGCCTAAGCATGGATAGATGAGACAAGATATGTGTCACTAATAATAATTTTCGGACAAATAAAATGGATTATTGTAGTCCGTTCGACCCAATTTACACACGTTCTCTACTTGTTTCCGGTGGACTATCTTGTAAGAATTGCTGCCAATCACTCCTGCGAACAGACTGACCAAAGATACATTATGTCTAAAGAGGAGCGAGGTGAGGTCTCAGGATGTCAACGGCGCGTCAGGAATTTTATAATTAAACGTGGCTCATCTGTCGCATGCAAAACTTAATTGAGGTGGATAGAACATTGAGCATTTCCAGCACAACCTTCTTGCCAATAGCGGCTAGTTGACAGTAACAACTCGCAATGTTCCTTTGCATAATAATCGCTGCCTGATCATTTGTTTCAAGGGAAAGTTAAAAAAATCAACGTCACCCTTGAAATGTGACATAGGACTTGAAACATTGCACCTAAGATTCAATTCGTATCTTGATGGATACGGACTAATGGACCGACTGACTGACAGATTGACCAACGGACGATTACATTAGATGAATGACAGACTGGTACCCAGGCCGCCAACGGATGACAAATGACTGACCAGCAAAATTTTGTGACATGCCCACCTCTCAAACACACTAGTTTCAAGATGTCTGTGTTTGCATTTAGCTTATGTTTACTTATTTTTGGGAAACTCACCAAGTCATTTTTTTTGTTGTTCAATTGGCAGATAATTTGAATTGGATATGCAGGCAGTGTGGAGTCCTCGACACCTCGATGACACGCCTTGAAGTCAACAATATGGAGTTACGGGTAAGTGGCGTTTTGTGCAAGTGGTACTTTAGTCAGCAAGTGTAGATGACATTAGCTAATGTTGGCCAGCCACATTACCTGGTGAATATTAGCTAGCTCCTAAGAGCTCCTTTTTTTTGGGTTACGGGATTTGATGGTTTATATGTGTGATGAGCAAACATTAGCTAATGTTAGCTAGCCATGCTAGCTGGTGAGCGTTAGCTAGCCCATGATAAGAATTTATGGTTTTGCTGTTAGAGGATGAAATGTAGTGGGTCGGACTACATTTTTTTGGCTTCAAGCACCAGCGTCGAGGTGTGAAGGGTACTCCACATTGCACACGTAGATCATATGTTGTGATCCGGCGTGATTGGTGCCTCACACAGCAGGTCGTTTTCTCCCAATGAGGAATTGCGCTCAAAAGTGACAAAGTTTGGGATGTTGAAGTGGGACAAGAAGTCACAGTCCGTATCTGTCTTCTTCTCAAGGAGATGATCTACAAGGAGATCATTGAGGGGTAAGCGGTGCCTCATGTCTTCATCCTCCTGTTCCATCGCCGCAGGGGTGGTAACTCCTGACGGTCCATTCTGCTTTGTTTCCAAATTTTGCCACCGCTTAGCCTCTTCATCCTCACTGATGTAGAAATTAAAGTAAGAGCGAGATTCTGTCAGGAAGGGACGAGAAACGGCTTTGTCGTCGTCGTCTTTCTGACCGATGATGTTCACAGGACCGCTTCCTGTACCGGGTAGGTTCTCAGCGTCTGAATTTCTGGCAAGAAAGCAAATGACTGCAGCACTTTTTGAACGTTTTGCAGTAAAACACACTAATTCATTCATCCTGCTATCTATTTTCTATCGGGCTTGTTCAGGGTCATGGGTGAGCTGGAATCTAGCCAAGCTGACTTTGGGCAAGAGCCAAGGTACACCCTGGACTGGTGGTCAGCCAAAATGACAGTAAAAATAATTAAAACACATCATTAGGAAAATGACATCCAAAATAACAGCAGCAGACACAGTCTTTACATAGATATAACAATGCTTAATTTGGTTGATTGTAATTTGAAGAAGAAAAAAAAAAGACCTCCTTTAAAATTCCATAAAAACACTTGGACGGATGAGAGACGACCTTTTTTGTTTGTGAGGGAGGAGGGAAATTTTGCAATACTCACTCTTGCTGTGGCGCTCCGGTCTTTGTGAGCAGTGTGAGAACAAAAAACATGAAAATGACGAACGCCCCAAGTCCAACCCAAAAGCCGATCACGATGGAGTCTGCAAAGAAAAAAAAAAAATCGAATAGAACCATTTCCATGGCTTGGATTTGACACTTTTTCTGGTTATGAAGTTTGAATTTTGGAATGTTTGTCCTGCGTGCGTAAAACCCAATTTATTCATCAGCAGCCAGGCTTCTGACTTAAGACTATTTTCTGAACGTAAGAGCATCAATTTGAGATGGCAAGCTTACATCTGTGTGCTTTGAGTCCCTCGAAAGAGACGGGCTCGTCGTCGTAGTATTCATATTGCCACACGTAGTCACTGCGCCGCGCGCTGCTTTGGCTCCGGTTGTGCGAGCTCATGTCATCCAGCCTTGTCACATGTCACACAATGAAAACGAATCAACAAGCTTGACGGATGATAAGGACAAACCGACACAAAGTTTACCTTCCTTATGTGGAATCCTCCCTGTGGCAGTATTTTTTTGGGGGGGGCGGGGGGGTCTGGCTTATGATTGCAAATCCTCCATCGGTCTTATTAATGTGCGTGGACGCACCTCGGAGCGCACTCTGGGTTACCTCCACGCGACAGCTCTTCAGTTGAGGATCAAATGTGAGCGGGTTATCTAACAAGGCCATTAAACAATCGCATCATTTGAAATTGCGCTTAAATAATAAGGTAGGAGAGGTCAGTCAGCTGAATCCCAAAGACAGAAATGAACTGAGCACTGTACTGCTGCGTGCATGGCTAATCAGTGCAAATCGTTGTCATCATCAGAGACCACACCAACGTGCCCTCTAGTGGCATTGAGCAGGAATGTTTTATGCTACTTTTACCAAGTGATCATTTTCAGAATGTATTTATGAAACTAGTCAATTAATTAGAGGATGGTTTCATCCTTGGTCACATTTATTTTTTACAAAATCAATTCACAATAAAGAGTTTGAACAGTTTGGATTATTCTGCTAGAGGAAAAAAAATAACAACAATAATGGCATTTATTGACTTCTGATTTGATTTCCTGCATGCTGTCACCACATTATATGACAATGTCCCTGCGTTTGATTAATGTAATTTTTATGATGGATTACTAGTTCTGAAAAGATGCCAAAGAAAAACGGTGACATGCTTGGTGTGGAACAAAGCAGTTTCTCCAATCTTTATTGCTCCAAGGCACATATTTTACACATGAAAAATTTTAGGGCTCAACGCCAAAACACAAATGTCACCAAATGTATATTTACAGAAATAAAAACGATCATGTCTCAATTTACTCACAAATTAACTTGGAGAATGCCATTTGAAAGCTGGGCCAGTACACAGGTTATTGGGCACATAATTGTTCTGACAGTCACAATCCGTCACTGACAGATAAAATTATAATATCCGTAGTAAATCATTTTTGACCGATATGTAATTTCATGGCACACAACTGGCCCTCCGGCCTTCAGTTTCACACCCGCGAAGTAGAATAATTAACATGGCAAAATTGCCCAGCTTGTTATTGTTGTTATTGTTGCTAGGCAGACTTTGTTTAGTTCAACCTTTTTTTTTTGTCGGTAAAAAATGTGAGTCACACCCGATAGGTCGTTTGAAGGTTAGGTTGTCAAGTCTTGGTTACTTCACTTGTGTCAAATAAATGTTTGGATATTTTTAAACGGGGCATAAACACCACTGCCTGTGATTACGTATTGTTAAAAAAAAAAAAAAAAATCACTGTATCGTTGCTGCATTTTTTTTTTTATTGACAAAGGGACTCTAATTCATACCCGCACTATCAAAGGGAATGTCCACGGAGTAAATGAATTCATTTTTTAATTCAGCAAAAAGAGAAATGGTCCTCATGTACTGTGATTAGTTCATGTCGAGATTTTGTCCCTCCTAATTTGTTTGTGCAAATTGCCTTTGGTCATTCCTGCATTCGGCTAACTCATAAAGTATACTGTCATTGTGCACCTTATGTAACTCGAGAACGCATTCTCATTAGAATGGAGCCTGTGTTTCATTCAAGTCGTGTCAGATGATGAAAGAGGTAGCCATGATAATCCATCCAGTTGCAGGCCTTGCTAAATTCAAATCCGTAAAATAACTATTAATTCCCCTTTTGTGGTAGTCAACTCCACTATTACTCTGTTGATATATTGCTTCACTCAAGGTATTGTACGTTGAGTTACATTGTGTATTTTTATTGGAATTCTTCCTATGCCTGCAAATGGCTTTGCAATCTGTCAGCCGGTTTCCAAGGTAACAGTCAGGACTTCAATTAACGGTGGATGTGGTGCATCCCGACTGGCAAGCTCTTGAGCGCTGGAGCCCAGATTTACTCGTCAGCTGCAAAAGGGTTGCATCGGAACAACGTGACCTGCTTGCATGTTGGGTTCATATTAATCTGTTGTTTCCACCCCGTGTTGGTCTTGCTTGTTTTGTCATATTCAGCGTGTGCCTTGTATACCCTGCTTAAGACACCTGATCTCACATTTGAGAATGAATTCAACCACATCTGGGTTGATGTCTTTGGATCACTTGTCCAACGTGTCTCCATTTGTGTGTTGTTAACAAAATGCCATTTCTTCCCCATTTCTGCATCTGCTCATGTTTACGTATGAGCCCCCCGCCCCCATTACCCTGCAGACCTTGTTTTGCGTACACAAGGCTGACACATGCCGTCAACCCCTGCACTTCTTCCATCATTCAAACAGCAGGGACCGACAGGGGGGCATGTCTTCGCGCCAACACCCAAATGGCTAGCTAGCCATCTCACAACCTAGCTGTCCAGCTAGCTATCCAGCTATCTAAAAGACCCATCTCATGAGAAAATTGAATGTGGAATGAAGCTTGGGTTTCTTTATACTTTCCGTTTATTAAACATCCTCAAAGCAGAATACATTGCTTCTATTTCTCCCCATCCCATTATAAATGATCACATCTGACTCATCCGCGGGAAGCCAAAAGGGCTCACATACACAGTCACATTTTTTGTTTTTTTCAGATAGGTCTGACCTCTCCGTTTGGAGGGTTCTTAAGGGTTTGTTCTTTGATGCTTTTGCAAAGCCGTTTTTTCCCCCCCGTGCTTTACTCAACACAAACAAGCAGAAGTCTAAATATCATTGCATTATTCAGTATGCGCTGAAGAAAGAAAACCTTCAAATTAAACCGTCAGAAGTGAGTTGTATACCTGCAAAGTAGTGTGGAATGAAGTCAGACTTGGAATAAAAAGTATGAAAGAACTCATTTCAAATGTGTTAAACACTTGTTGTGGTTGATGATTGAACAAACAGGATGTGATTTCAGTTTGTGTAGTTGTTTCTCAGAAACACAAACATTTGCAAAATCTCTCTCTCACACACACACACATATATACATATATATTATATATATATAATATGAACATTCATCTGGTGTTGTTTTTAGATGCTTCAAGTTGGCAGAAGTCACCTTTAAAGACACACTCCTCACCATGGGACCGCTGGCAAATGTGGCAACCATTAACTCTAAATGAGGTCAGACACGCACGCACACGCGCACGTTATTTATGCATCAATCAACACGAATCCCAGCATGTGGCTTTGCACTGCCCCCTACTGTTATGCACTGGGAGGGAACTGTACTATTCAAGCCCAAATGGGACTAATTAAATCAGTAGATTACAGTTTGTTTTTATTTGTCAAACGGCTTTGCATCCACCCTAAATGGCATTATGGTCTAATGAGGTGTGTGTGTGTGCCAACAACCCATGTATACATTAGGGGAAATGGTTTACAAACACCCAACTTTTAATTAGAAAATAACAGTAGTCTCATAGTAGTGTTTTGCAAAATTTCCACGTGATTAAAAACTAATCAACTGGGACAATAACAATGTAGCTGTGACGTATGGATACTGGAAGTATAATTGCATTCGGGAAAAATAATCCCGAACTATTTTTAGTCTAAAAATAAACTTCGTAAAATAATAAAAATATATTTAAATGTGATTATATGATACAAGCCACGCATTAACGTTTTTATAATGTGAACGTCACATGCTGGCAAAACTGGTTAGCATATTGAATTATCATCATCTGTTTTAGATTTCAGATTTACAGTAAACTACACTACACAAATTTAAGAAATTGATGGACTTTTTATTTCATTCTGTATTCTGTGTGGATAAAAAATGAAGGCAAAAACTGAAATGTTGTTTGCAAATAAGATTCCACCGAATGTATTTTGCATTTATGTCGTGCACCTGCAGTTTTTGAAGGGGAATGTTGTTACTGATGACTTAAATCCTTAAGCAATATTTATGACCTGTTGGAGCTCTTCCCAGTTTGTTCACACTAATGCAATTCACCTTTTTTTTTTTTTTTTTTTTTTTTTTTTAAACTACTGCTCAAATGCTGACGCGTGTCGACGCCCTCTCCCCCCTCCCTTCTCATCACCCACGCAGCGTGGGGTTGTCAAGAGGGGCACGTGTGTCTTCGCACCTTCCACCCAAACGGGTTTACGCGTAAATCGTGAGCTTTTAATGCATCGAAACGCTTGCAAAAAAAAAAAAAAAAAAAAAAAAGGCAGATATTTCCCACTGCGTCTTTAAATGGTGACGTGTAAGACTTTTGGATGGGTTTCATATTTTAATTTTATTTCCTCTTTTGTCGCACGCATAGTTGAAAATAAAGCGATAGGCTTGTTAACATAATACACAAATAATGCCCCGTCTTACGAGCATGTGGATAATTCATTTTAAATGATGAATGTATTCGAAAATCCCCAAAAGCAAAACAAGTTTGTCCCATATGTTCGGAGTTTGCTCATGTGCGATTTCACACCTCCGCGCAGTGGCGCATGGAAACACTTGGCGACGCGTCAAAAGTCCAATTTGGCGCAGCCCCCGTTAAATAGCGGCGACCGTTTCGTCACGACCCACATTGCGGCATCACGACCTCTTGAGGGACGGACTCGGCTTGGACCACAGCGATATCTCCTTTGCAAACATGAACGCTCGCAGTGGATTTAATCCGTCGGTGCTTGACGACAACGATGCGAACCAGGCGTCCGACATGTGGAGACCGTGGAGTAGGACCGAGACGACATCTTCCATAATTATGGTAAATTTGAATTTCAATGCACAATAAACATGCGTGGATATATTATGCATGGATGGAGGAGAAGTGTAATAAGGATCTTAAACTTTCAGGCTCCTTTCAGTCCTGCTGGAACGCAACCCAAACCGGCCCTTTTCGTTCACCCAGTCAAGTAATTTTTTTTCTTTCATTTTAGTCACTTTTGAAAATTATGATCTTGCAAGGCTTACTGTATTTTCATTGATTTTGTAATCGTATATACTTACTGTTTTTAAAAAAATTCCTTTTAAAGGTTGTACTGGCCCAAAACCAAATGCTTTGACTATCTGTACCGGGAAGCTGAGATGCTCCTTCAGAACTACCCGGTCCAAGCCACCATCTGCCCCTATGAAGACTCTTCATCCAGTGAGGAAGACACAGAGGAAGACGATGATGATGATGATGCTGATGAAGAGGAAGATGTGATAGAGATGGCCAAAGAACTCAACTAAACTCAACATTTATGTGCATAATGCGTTAATATATTTCCTATTCCTATTTATTGCTGTAAATAATTGTAAATAGACCGTTCGCCATTTTTTTATACCACACAAAAAAAAAGTTTATAAATTATTTTGTCAACTACCTCTTTTGTATTTTGTGCACCCTGCAATAAAATACGTTCAATGAACCTTGTTTTCTTGTCTGTGTTATGAATAAAGTTGGGGTGAGTGAAGTGTATTTCTGGCAACTTAGCACGTTGCTACAGTGCATTGTCAGATATTAGATACATTTCTTTCCCTAATGGCACACAAGCATCTCCTTTTCCCACCGATAACGTGCAAGGTCGTAAACGTAAGCACTTCCTCTGCCAAGTCGCCTGAGGTGTGCACGGGTGCGTGACAAAATGGAGGTGTCAGCCTTCACAAGAAAGCTGTAACGTGGATTGGCGTCCAACTGCACTGCGTTTTTTTTCTAGTTGTTTTTGCAATGATAAACATGGTTCACTTAAATTACCGAGACAAAACTGCTATCAAAGAAGGGGGTCCTATGTTCAAAATCAAACTCGTTGACCTTTCTGTACTTTACTTGGAGCGAACTCTTCAAATTGAAAAATACTATTCTCATTGGGGGGGGGGTTGTTCAAAAATATTCAAGTAGTCTCACTGAAACATCATTTGCACAATCTTTGAGATTGCGGTGTAGATTGTGCAAGTGTTCCTATTATTGTGGCCGATTAGTGTCGATTTCTGTCTAAAACGAAACTTAAATGCTACCCAGTAGGCAAGTGGCCCTCAGTAGGCACCTTTATTTTAAGGGCAAACAAAAAGAGCAAATGGCTGCTGAAAATAAGCAAACCCCCCCTCTTAGTTTTACGCAGTATCTTGACTTATGTAAAAAAAAAAAAAATGGAAAAGAAATTAGAATTTATTTGTATTTTGGACATTTTTGTTTGCAATATTAGTTTTATCACTTGTGGCCTGACTGACCTCAATAAATTGACCTTTGACTTTTTGGACAAAAAAAAAGTGCCCTTTAAAATGTGTATTTGAGTAGCCATGCAGTAGACTTGTAATAGTTAAAATTGCTTCTTAGTGTAATAATATCAGCCTGTTGTTTTAATTCTACAATGAAGCTCAGTTGTGACCTAATGACCCATACTCTTGTCGGCATTCTGAGGCGTGGCGTGGGAACTGTTGGGATCAACTGGACGCGTTTTGGAGGGTGCAAACACTACACACCTAGCCGGGAGAGACTCGATGGCCTCTGATTGCGCCGTTGCCACTGAACTCATGAACCTCGATTGTCACGCGCATGACTTAAATACTAATGTTTTCCCCAAAGCTGCATGCATGTCAAGCTAAAAGGTATAAATACAAGAACGCGAAATTAGCGGTTTGTGGTGCAACATTTGTAAATGAGATGATGCTCCGATAACCTCTTCAACTCAAGGCTGCCTGCCTGGAACTTTCCCAGGCTTGGGTGTCAGACTTGATGCTATCAGGGGTGTCACCTACTTGGGTGTGAAATGCACTCACCTCCACAGTTAAATATAAAACCAAGCACTGATGCCCTGGCTGATGAACTTTTAGCCCTTTAATGCACAAATGCATAGAAGTAAAAACAACTCAGCAAGTTGTTTTGGAGCAAAAAACATGCTTGCTTTGTTGCGCTAACTGACATTGTTGCCATCAATGTCAATCATTTATCTTTTAAAGTTGTTCCAACTTAAATTGGTGTCACAAGATCGCTCAGTTACCTCCACACTTACCGTTTTTTTTTGGGGATTGAAATATTGATATTTATGGCCTTCAAGTGTTTTTTTATACAAATAATTCGACTTTATATCTGCATTGGGGTAAATTAAAGATTAGAATGCATTGTGATCTATACATATATTTTGGTTAAGTCGCTGCCATCGATCCGAATTTTGCCATAAAAAGATCATCTCGTGTACCGTTTTTTTTAATGCGAACTATTGTTTTTAAAAATGTCCCTCTCCAGACCAATTTCATGAGTCTAATTTGTCTTATAAACGAGTGATAAAAAAACGACCTCATGTAAATAGAGCGAAGTGATGCAAGTTCATTTGGGCTGAATTTTTAATGATGGCGGTCCAACCTTCCCCAGCGTGACATTGAGACCCCGAGTGAACTTTGCACCATTCTAACCCTTGCGGCACATGCTGCCCTTTCTCAGGGGTGGGTGTAAATTAGGGAAGTGTGAGGAAGACACACCTTTAAGGGTGCGCAGACCCCCCACTCCACACTCTCCGGGCCCTTGTTTGACCTCTGCTGACTTGTGAGTGCGCCACGAGAACCATGCCTCGAAATAAAGTATGTGTACAGTAATCCAGTCCAGAGGAACATTTTTACTGCCCGCATCTTGCTTTTCTATAGCTCAGGAGACAAATTTGAGATTCTCACCTCACCCTCATTTTAATCTCTTTTTCGTCTCTAGTGTTTCAGGCCTAGTCATTAGAGGGAGTCAAACTTGAAACTTATTGGAGATACATTGGAAATCTGTGTCCGCAATGGTCCATTTTAATTCTCATTAAAAGAAGAAAATGAGCAATACTGGAGCTACTATGGAGCAATATTTTAGTCTATTACTCTCTGCATATCTCGGTCGACCGAATGGATGCAATCGTGTGTTACCCTCGTCGACGTCAGCGTAGTTATGACCGAGACAAGCCTCTCTGCGCGGCGTTGGAGGGTGGCGTGCTCTGGTGAACTCTGTGACCGAGCTCAGCGGTGTGAGCAGTGACACTCGCAGCGGTGACAAAGTGTGACCCAGATGAGACCAAGACTGAAGCCGGTGGCGATGATTCCCACAGTCACACACCTTTGGCTGTCTGTCTGAGGTCGAGGCAGTCGCGCTCCGCTTTGGAATGTTTGTGCGCACCCCCGTTTGCACAAATGCACGAGGCCTGCGTGCCATTTATTGCCATCCATCCATTTTCGAGTGTTCAGGGTGGGCTGTAGTTTGTCCCGGTTCACTTGGGGTGAAAGGCAAACTACACCCTTTAAATGGTCGCAGGTCAACCATGAGGCGCATTTAGACGGACAACCCCTTATCACCAATCAGTGAATCTCAATTGCATTGCTGTTCTTATAGCATAAGACTTGGAATTGGAAGTTGTATATTTTCAGGATTGTCTTCATACCTCTGCTTATAGGTAAGAACGTAAACTCTTAGCAGAATAAATTGAGCTGGTATGTTTTTTTTTTTTTCCAGAAATATAATTACGATTTCAACTCAATTTAAATACATCTTTTACTGTAGCACAAACATATGATTTATTTCATGACGTGCAAGACCTCAGTGTCCGTCACGAGAGCTTGGTTAAGTTGGCGTGTTCTGCTTTTTGTTTGGCTTTTTAAGACACAACAAGGGCTATTTAGGGAGGATCATGGGATCTAAATTTGTGTTTGGGCTGAACAATTCATCAAATGCACTTGCAGTAAATGAGAGTAAACAAAGTTACTTAAAACATTTCCTGTAAGGTTTAATGATGGCTATAGGTGGAACCCCTTTATTTCCATTGTTTCCTATAGCAGCAGCATGGTGCCCTATTGGTTAGCCGCACACTTTTAAAAGTAAGTAAAATAATTCAAATGAATCCAGAAAGTAATCACTCATATCAAAGTGGCGCTAACACCTGGGGAAATTGTGTTTTTCTTCCATCCTAGAGGACTTTTTTTTTTTTTTTTGATGGCTTGACCTCGACAAAATATACAAAAACATTTGAGCCTAGTGAAGAGCATATTAGATGAAGCTCCTAAATGAGGTTGAGTGTGGGGAGGGGTGATGCAACTTTCTACTGCTTCCACTTGGAGGCAGTGTTGCACTTCTACACCTAGAAGGGGTTTGTTCTTTTTTGTTTTCTTAATTTTTTTTTTTTTAACCAGAACTATTTACTAACACAATATATATTTTGAAAATGGATTTGTTTCGAAGCATCGAGTGAATGAATGCACACTATTTGCTTAGAATGGAGCAGAGAAAAATTTGCTTGTAATTACCAACAACCAAATTGTCCTTTTGCAGCGCATGGACGTTTCATGGTGTCCATCCTTATGACTGAGCACAATTAAATGATACAAATAGGACTTTGTCAAAGAGACATAGCCTCCATTTAAAGACTTAGTCTTTTTGAGATGCGTCGACTGGAGATAATTACAATTTCAGCAACATTTGCTAGGTGATTACCTCATAATCCCCAATTTCATTTGATCAGTCACGCATTGATTTAACTGCGAGTTGGAGCTAATGGAGTAGCTTGCGCGCCGCCACAGTGATTTGTATGCCGGGGCGAAAGGACAACGGCGGATTGAAGGCAGAAAAACAGACGCTCGCCATCGCCTTCCACTCAGTTAGCGATGAAAGACGAGCTTTAATCAAAGCAGCCCCAGTCCAAACAGTAAATCACCACTGATACAATGACGCGTGTTGTCGGTTCAAATAGTCCCTCTTACATAAAAAGCTGTTCCTTTTTTTTTTTTTTTTTTTTTTTTAATAGCGGCTCCTGTTGCAAGGCAGGCAAAGGGGAGGGGATGGAATGATAAAAGCGGTGGATGAAGACAGAAGGGGAAAAGGGAGAGACGAGGCCTGCTTTGTATTCACCTGCGTCTCTGGATCAATAAAAGATAATTTGGGCTGATTCCTCCCCGTAGGCCTCTTAGCAGACGGGAGGGGAGAGGGGTCAGCCGCTGCTGGGCTGCCAGGAGCTGGAATAACTTAGAAACACACTGCAAATTACTGGCCCTTGTTTGACTATCTCTCATTCGGCTTTTCGCTCTGCCGGGAGAAGCCACATGAGGCGAAGTCCTCGCTCCAATGGGATTGGAGGAAAAGAAGGCAATTCCGCTCTATAGGCAAGAATACAGTATACCCTTGCTCTCTGATACAAAGTGGAATTTGTACAGTTGACACCTCCGAAAGCTATTTTGTACGGAAGCGTGGAACTGCCAATGTGGAGTAAACATTTTCTTGATACGTTCAAACGTATTTGCAAATGCGTTCGGACATGTGAGCTAAAAATGTCCGCATATCCCGTGGGATTATGGCAACAAATGCAGAGTGGAAATTATGCACTGCAGACATACAACAAATCATAAAAATGACAATGTTTATAATTTCATTTTCGATTTATTAGGCCAAATGCTAAAAAAAATGTTTTTTTTTTTTTTTTAACTTGCGCACGTGCAAGACAATACCCCGCGGCATTATGGGAGAAAAGATTTTAGCCTTTAGCCACCAAGTACGCTCGAACGTGTTTGCAAGTACGTTTGAACGTGCTTCCCAATATGTTAAAGCATATTTACGTTTGAACGTATTTGCCAGTCAAAAATGTTTACTCCACATTGGCGATTGCACGCTTCCGTAATTTTGACCTCGGAAACAATAGAAATAGAAATACGTTTGCAGCACGTCGCGAGTAACTTAACTACAGAGTGTAAGTACTTTTGCCGCCTTTGAAAACCAGACCTGACAAAATGTCATTTTGGCACCATTCCAACCCAAATATTTGGGTTATGACGGTGGAAAATGATATGACCGTTTTTGAATTTCCAACGCCATGCCATCCATATTGTCATCAAAGCTGCCCAAAAACAATTGAAAGACTGCTTCCAATCCCCACGAGGAAGACTGCGTGTTCCGAGATGTTTGGATTCACAGGTCAGTCTTCATAAATTACCAAAGAATCAGGTTGAAGGCAGGGAAACAACACAGGTAGTTGCTAGGCTGAAAACACATTTAGTAGCCCCGAGGTGTGATTTCCTTCTTTTAGCCTTCAAGATCAGCTATTCCCTCTCGGAATCAGCCACTATTAGCCGAGAACTCGTAACGGCTTCTGTCCCTTTGGACCCCTTTCACATCCCTTCATCAAAACCTTTTGTTTCTCGGCAGTGGAGGGATGATGGAGGGTTTCGGCGTTGGCTTATAGGCATGGAGGTTGCCGTCCATCACGGAGGGTCACCAGTCTGAGAGGAATGCGCCATGTCAGGAGATGTCAGGGGTACGAAGGAGGTCCCCAGGGAGACTCCGAACCCACATTTCTGCCTGATCATTGCTGCACGTGTGGCGTACACAGGTGTAGTTTGTATTGACAGTCTGCATATGCTCACTATTTGATTAGTGGGGGCACAGGTGGGAACTTGTATGTTACCAGACACCCTTAAAGTAAACTTAAAGTTCACTTTTTTTAGGAATTGCATGTGAATTCTGTCACTGGGCCTAAACGCTAAGGGAAAAAAAAAAAATCCATCAAGGAGATATTGCTGGTTAATACATCACACAGCAAATCCCAGTTTCTCTATTGGCAGCACTTTGGCATATAGTGAACAATTCTTGCAAAAAAAAGGCTTTAAGATTTTGAATGCTACTCCCTCTTGAAGTTTACTGTCAAACTAAACATAAAACAAAGACAATTACACATTTTAAAACAACCAAACAATGTTGCCTTATTTACAGTCCGCTATCTTAATGCTAACCCATGATGCAAAATGATATTGACATGCTAACAGTAAACCTTGTTAGTTAATGTGGTTGAATCCTTTAAGCAACTGATATTTGAAGACAAACGGTGGAGCAACACATGTAGACAGAAAAGACTCACAGGCATGTAGCCTTTCTCCTCAAAAAATGACCAGTGTCACAATAATAGTAGCAGTTGTGTAAGAATTGACATGATTCGAATTCATGTAGTAAAAACAGTTTTCATAGTCCCCTTCTTTAGTGGTCAATATTCGTGGACCAGCCAGGTCAGCTCTCATGCTTTGTGAGCACTAGCGCTGTTGATAATCTTACTGTTTGAAGTTTGTTTTTATTTTTTTTGTGAAGAATTTAGTAGGAAAGCAGTAAAACTGAGAGTATTTATTTATTTGATAATCATACATAGTATTATGTGAGTATTTAAATTACAATTATTTTATTTAGCCATTTCTTAGTTTATTATGAGTTAGGAAGACTTAGAAGAATACTGTATTTTATTTTATTTATTGTTTATACAAATAATCAGTTTCAATGTTGTCCATAGTATGAAATCCTACTAAAATTCAGTAACACTAAATTGAGGAAATATGCAAAATCAAGATAACAAAAAAGATGTTAGATACAGTAAATACTGTATATGATTTGAATTAATGAATTGAAAACATTTGAACACATTAATAAGTACTGTGCCGATGTCCAATTGAAGAACATGGAAGACCGTCTAAATGATTACAATTAATCGCTAATATACTTCCAATTAATTTAGAATTTCAGGATGAAGAGAGATGTTCTTTCAACGTTCTTCTGTGCAGTGGCCACCAAACACATATTCCACCTATCTCAAGTTTAAATCAACAGTAACACAGACAGGAGGTTCCAAAAGTCTTTTTTTCAATTAGCTCTATGAAAAAAGAACTGCTCGATAAAGAATCACCTCAGAAATCTGATTAATGCTTCAGCTATTATATTTCTGGTAGGAGTGCATATTAATAGTCCAACGCGAGCGGGGTGCTGTTTGAGGCCGACTTAGCCGGTGAGTCATTTTCATTCTAGTAGGCCGATCTAATCACCATATCATATTAGCATTCACATGAAAGCACTAATTACAAAGACAGGGTGAACCTGATTTATGCTAATGGAACGTGAATATGTGACAGATACATTCATCTGGACTATCGGACCCTATGACGGCGTTAACGGCGATTAGCATGCGATTAGCATAGCATGGGCTAGCTCAGATGAAGCAAGTGTCGACTCACCGACAGCGAACAGTGACGGTGACTCTTCACTTTAAAGTGATGCTTATCGTTTGAAAGCAACTTTCATGCACAAATTACCGGTAGATGAGTAAATAAATAAAATGCGCACATACAGAATACAGCCCAAGACATTCATAATGTAAGCAGGAATAAATCTAGAAAGTAAAACGCAATGTTTTGTTGAGCTTAATTTACAAGGTAATGCATTTTTTTTTGTCTACTTCTGTATCTTGCACTGATTCGCTAGCTAGCAGCCAGAGCGGACGTCCGACGTGTTGGCATTTTACTCTCTCATAATTGACATGAACAGCTGAGATTCACCCCTTATACTACTTATACTAAATCACTCTCTTGATCACAAATTGAAAGCATCGGCACCATCTACTGGCGTTTGTTTGTCAGTGCAGTTATGTCGATGCTTCAATTTCACAGACTTGCTCGGCAAGACGAGACGTCTTCCACAGCTACTCGTTGAAAAAAATTGTACTTGACGAAGTACATTCGCCGATTGCAGTAAACGTTTGGATTCCGTTGCGCAGCTGCCATCATGTTGTTGTTCTTTGGACGGCAAATTATTTTAGGTTGAACGAACAGCACCGTTGGATTTGATGACGCCATCTTTGCCAGAGTTTGTTCTGTCACATCGAAATACTCCTTAGGCACGATGCGTTGGCGGCACAACTTTTCCGAGTGCCCTGGCCCCACCCCACCTCCCGCCCGTTGGCGCTTTTCAGCACCATCTGTTCTAAACAGCGAGACCACCTCTGCGGCCTGTTGCCAACAAGAGGATGCGTTTGTTTTGGGAGACACGAGAGCACAAAGAGATGGGCCCCATCTCTCTCTAGCCCTACTTTGATCCCTCCAATGAAAGGACCCGGGCGTTTCCCCTCTCTGGGCAAAGCCCACTCTCACCCTCACCATCACCACTACACCCCCGAACCCCCCTCCACCCCCCACCCCCGCCCAGTGTGTGGCTGGTGGCTGACTTTGGCACTCCAGCAGAATGAGGCCATTGACGAGGCAACAGATTGCCTTTGAGTGTACCTGATGGTTATCCACCCCCACTTCTCCCCTCGGCTAGTCCCCTTCTCGTCCTCTTGCAAGCATCCAAAGACAATCCCAGTGTCTCTGTCATTCTCATACAAATTGCCTGTGGGTAGTGGATTTAGGAGAGTGGCAGAAGCCATTGTTTGCCAATCTATATCAAAAGGGAGCAGCAATGTTGAGTGCGGTCCTTTTCATAGTTAGGATTAGGGTCGGTTTTGCTCAGCGCGCCGCTTTCTTTGGGGGCGGGGGGGTGCGTTTGAATACGTGTATCATTCTTTTTTTTTCCTTTTTTACCGTTTTCACTTGGCATTTAAAACTAATGAAAAAGTGCTCTCATTTTTCAGTCCGACACAACAAAAATGCTTGAGTTCTCCCATTTCAATTGTAGATTTCGATCTTAAAATATACATTGGAAAAAAGCGGGCCACTGGATTGAATTTTATTTCATTTGATTTGATATTTAATTGGTCAGGTTTGTCTGACCTAGAAATTTTATAACGAGTGTTAATAAAGATATGTAAGCTTGTTAACTGCCACAATCAGTCCGGACCCTGACCTCGATCCATCAAATGATCCATTTGATCAAAGTCTTGCTTCAGGTCTTGTTTTTGATCAAATAGTTCCACATTTTTGTAGCTTCCGTAGTTTGTATACTGACTTGTGTGTCCCCAACTACCATTCCGTTAGCATGCAGATCTTGCCAATGCGTTACGTATTAGAAATAACATTTTGGGAATGAAGAAGGACCCTCTTCCTCTTGTTCCTCGCCGCCAGTCTACTGTTATGTCAGTTTGAATCTTTTAAAACTAGCGCCGATCACATTTGCTTCGGCCAACCGCTATGCTTTTTCCACAGTCGTCTTATTTTGGTAGCCTCGTACTCTCGCAAAACATATGTGTCGGCCGGACATTTTGCTGCTCCGCAGAGCGCTGGTGACCGAAGCACATGGACGAGTCAAAAGTCTTCTGTAAATTTCCCGCAGGGATGCCAAAAGAATCGGTCGCCAGCCAAGCGCAGGGCAACACAAATACCAATAACCAAACAACACAATCTGTCCATTTTCCATTATTATTTTCATTTTTTGATTGCCAAATAAAAGTGGAAATATCAAATTGGCTTGTCTGGAAAGGGAGAAATGTACTTGCTGTGATGGCTGATAGCGTGAATAAAAAAAAAAAAAAAAGGACGTAGAAAAGCACATCTTTGCGCGCCCATGAGTGTGACTCGGCGTCCTTTGCCTTCAATAGGCCTTCTCAGGTGTTAGCGCTGATGTCTGCAGCCACACTATTGTTTGCTGTTGGGAATCAGAGTCTAGCCCTGACCCTGCAAGCCCCCCCCTACACCCCCTCACCCCCCCCCCTGCCCTCCTTCTGCCCTGCTCTGGTCCCTCATCACCCCAGCTAATACCAGGCTCATTACACCGCTATCGATCGCCTCTCGATGCACGCCGAGAAGGCCAAAGAAGTTCTTTCTAGCCTTTCGCTCTCCCGTGATCATTTTACACCCTTTTTATCATCCGCAATTGGACCTTTTCTTTTCTGATAACCTGTTAGAGAGATCTTGAGATGAGATTTTCGAGCCGTTTCTTTCCTTGCCAATTTGAGAAACATTTGATGAGCAATTGCCATGTTATTTTTTAATGATCATTTTCAATTCCGGGAGATCCGAATGTGTTATTTCTGGACGAATGTTGTTTCTACACAGATAAATGTGTAAATGCTCCGTGCTCCAGCTTGCAGACTCATAGGGCCACAGGCCCAGTTGTCTGGAAGGATTATTTAGTTTAGAAAAAATATACTTTTTTTTCTTCAGATATTCCACAAAGGTTATGCATAGTATTTCAATAGTTTACCGCTCGCTTTGCTCTTTGTTTATTGTTCTTGTTTGGCTGATTGACAAACTTCCTAGCGACAAATCGATGCATTGATTCATAATAGCTCTAAGCATGGATCATACATGCACACACGATTCAGTGAATATGCACGTGTTCAACGTGGAAATGTGCTTTTTAAAAATGAGTTTCCCTCCATTTCCCAAGTCATCTGTTTTCTGATGCGCAATGCCAAAAGGACGAGTTTATATCAAAAGTGAAATCAAATCTCCTCCTCCCACTCATCCATCCCCTGCAGTCCGACCCTTCACGTTGCTTTTATCTCGTCCGTCGCCGGTGATTTGGCGCCTCATATAATAAGACCCAATTTATTATCCAAATCTCTATGGTGGGCGGCCGTGTGTGGGCTGAAGTATAAACACTGTGGTGGCGGCTTTGAGGGGAAAGCAGGTGTTGAATTACAACACTTCCTAGTGCAGCGGGCTGCACGTTTCATGCAGATGCACTTAACACATGGACGGGTTAAAAAAAAAAAAAAAATCCAGCTTTCAAGCTGTTTTTATGGAATTCACTGAGGCGCGGTCAAATACTGTATTCTATTGAACGGGGGTTTATAGTTTTGGCGTGAAAGTCCATGTCAGCACTGCCACGTTAAACCATCATCTGAACTGGTTTTCACTGGAGTGTGTGTGGGCTGCACGGTGAGCCGTATGTGATATCATAGCAGTGCGACATTTTATGTCATGAATATATAAGGACACCGTTTTGTTGGCAATGGCAAGTTTGGTGTTTTATTCTAGGCTGAGCGATATCCGGTCATTCCACTGGTTAACAAACTTTTACTACATTTTCAATCACAGATGCAAGTACATGTTTCTGGATGATTTTTTTTTTTTTTTTTGGGCGTTGACTCCAAATCTGCCTGAATTTTGTCTAGCACGTCAGGTTTTCATAATCATAATAATGATCACAATATAACACTAGTCTAATGTATAATATAGTAACATATTTAGTAATATTCCAGCAGCAGCTGGTGTTTCTTTCTGATTTGTGAGTGGTGTATAATTTCAGAGGGTCTTCAGGTTTTAATAGAGTAAATCGGATCACTATGTTGTCCATCACCTGCACTAAAAAGGCAATGCGATTTTGATTATAGTATGAAAAACATTTCTTGACCATACATTTGAAACAATCAAATGAAAAACAGTGACGAGGCTTCTTCATACTCCCGCGGGCGATGCCCGAGCGCAGTTTGCCTTTACGGTCGCGCGCAACCCACACGTGTTGTTTTGAACATGTTACAGTTTCACTCCAAATCATAGGGTGTCGCTACGGCTGATACTGATGAGGACACCGCCGGGCGGAATTTCCTCTTTCTTTTATGGCCGATTCCGGTCGGCGTTTGATCAAAACGACAGCGACAGTGGATATCGTGCCTGCTGCAGCAAAGGGACCCAGACGATCCATTTTAATTGTATTGCGAAATCAATCAGGGAGGTGGTACGTGCGAGTGTAGGCTGTGACATAACACCCACGCCGCTGCCAAACTAGTTTGCTGCGCAGTAGCAGCAAGCTGCGTGGTGGATCCTCTCCTCCGTGGTGACAGCGTGTCCCCAAAGAACCCAGCTGGGAAAAAGTGTATGTCATTGCAACATTCTGACATAACGGACCAATCACGAGAGAGAATGCGGGCGGCGTCTGCCGCAGACCTGTCGCCAACGTGTCGCACCGCACAACGCGTCGGTCACGTGATGCGCTGCGCCCGCGCCGACGCGAGGGTATAAAGAAGCCTTGACAGTATTGCGTCATCGCGTTCCCCGTGTTTTTTTTATGACCTCCAAATGTTGACCCTCTTTAATTACTCGTGAATTTACAATCCAGCTATAAGTCAATATTTGTTGAACACTTTTATAAGCCATCATTATATGCACCCAACAATCTAAGAATCTACTTTAGCAGAGGAAAAAAAAACAAACAAAAAAAAAAACAATTTGAAGCGAGCGAAGCAATATCCAGGATAAATTCTCAAATTAATTGACTGCATATGTTTGGGGAGGAAAAAGAGGAAAGGGCTTTCAGTAGTGCGAATTATTTGCATTTCCTCCGCTACAGTAACTCGGCAAGGGGTCGTCTGTCCTCTGACCTCGCGCTGACAATCTGCGAGGCCTGTTTAAGGATAATTGCTTACATACCACGCTACACCACCTCTTGACTCGCCATTTGCATCGCTCCCCCCGCTGCCTTTAATAAGCGGCTTACAGTAGACTTTTCAAATAGCAGGTACCACAAGACAGAGGTGCCGCCCGGGTCTGCTGTTGTTCGTCAGGTTGGCTGTACCCTCAACCCCCCCCCCCCCCACCCCCTCGTTGCCCACCCCCATCCCCACCTCTACCTCTACGTCTTTGTTTCACGGCTGACAGAAGAAGTGCCAGAACTCCTCCGGCTCGAGTGATTTATGACCACCAGCTGCTTTTGCAGCCCGTGACCCACACAGCTGGGTGTCAGATGTGGGCTCCCCTGTAAGCAGAAACTTATCTGGCAACCCAACATCAGTCGAGAAGGGGTAAAAGAGGAGAGAAAACCGAGTGGGAGGAAGACGGAGTGGCCAGACTGATCCCTGAAAAAAAAAAAAAAAAAAAAAAAAAAACGAGAATCAGAAGATGAAAGTGATAGCAAGGCCGAGAAATGGAGCTCGAGAAGAAGGATTAAACAACACGGATTTGACAGTGCTAAAGAAACAAAGAGGCATTAAGTCGAAGTTATTTTCCGGCGAAAAGCAAGCCGCGTGGCTCGAGACGATCGATTTGAATGCAGCGGCTTAGCTCCGCATTGATTTCTGCTGGTGCAGGGAAAGCAAAATGTTTGTATTATTTCATAAGCCAATTAGCTGTGAGGATACTCCTCTCTCTGTGTGCCTATTGACCCACGGTCTGTGGCTGCAGCTTTATTGTCGGGGGGGGGGCTTTATAAAAGATCAATAACAGGCGAGTGATTGGATTATCGCTTAATCAATGCATTGTGCTAATATATCACCAGAGTGATTACAGAGCACTAGCTAATAGGAGGCCTCGGAGAGCGCCGAGGACATCGCACAGGAAAAGTGGGCATCGTCAATGAAACGCCACAGGGAGCAAAGTTTTCAGCCAAACAGGCTGAAAGTATTTTGTGATGAAAAATGAGAACATATTCCCTAAAATAGTGCCTACGGGTATTTTATTTTTATTACTCATCAGCCAAGAGTACTTCTTAATTCCTTAGGGTTAAATTGTGGGCATGTATTAAAGAAGAGGCCTCAATGTTTGTTCATTATCTTTATTCAATTGTATGTTCTTTTGCTCCCACCCAAAAAATGAGACTAAAATAATTTTGATATAAATATTGTATCAAAATGACAATGAAGTGATGCGTCTCGGTTGAGAGTCGAGTTTTGTGTGTTGGGGAGGAGCCACGTTTAGTCTGGGTTGTTAGTGGAAGTTATCGATATTGAAGACCATTAAAGTTTTTTTTTTTTTTTTTCCTTGGTCGCCACGGTAATGACAGACAGTTCTCTCCCCCATTGCAAGCCTGTGTATCCCACCACAGAAATGATTTGAAAGTTCCTAGCGTCATGTGGACCAATATTATGGGTCGCTGCTGCTTGGAAAGGTACTTCTAAAGCACGATGATGACCTTTGAACTAAAAGACACTTAAGCACCATTTGTTCAACCTGGGCATAAACAACACTCATTTTCAATTGTGAGTGCATCCTTATAAACATAAAACAAGATTACGTTCTTTTTTTTTTTTTTTTTTTTCCCCCCCGCCCGGCAAAAATTCTTGCGTTCCTAAAGAGCCCGACAGCTGCTAAAGTTCTCCATTGTCTGCTCGTCTGAGGGGAGGAACGTGACTGGCAGGCTAATCTTGTTAGACTCTTAGCGGCAGAAAGGCAATAAGGTAATAATGTAATTATAACGATGAACCCTTTCACGAGTAATTAGCCGTGTTTAACAACACGTCGTCAGGTCGTTCGCAGCAACCGAGTGAGCGATAGCCTTCGATCTTCTTCCCTGCCATTTATAACTTGTCAAAATGATACCGACGGCGTAAGACACGCCCTGCCGCAGAGGCTGTGGAAAGGAAAAGTGCTTTTGTCCCACCTCTTTATCCATCTTTATTCTCGGAGACGGAGGAGAAAGCGGCTGACCGAATGAGATGTGGTTAAACATCTCAAATCCTTTTTAAGGTGTCTTTGTTTGGTTTCTTCTTAGCTGCTTTGTCCCACGTCTCTTGCTCAAACACCAGCCCGAGACATCATCTGGTCCAGCCAGGCTCACACTGAGGAGCTTTGCTAAAGTTCCTGTTTGCTGAAGAGTTTAGGGGGGCTTCCATGTGACAAATTGTGAAAGGGCTTTTATGGAGCGTAATGAAAAGGCAAAACAGGCGAGAAGAAAAGCAGTCATGTGCACGGAGTCGGCGCAGGGTGAAATGTTTTGGACGAATTGAGAAGCTTTTGATTGACTTGAGTCCTTCAATTGGATTTATCAGGGCATAAAATGACTTATAATTAAATTTACCAAGTGATACTCTCTGGTCTGAAATTTATGAGGTTCCAACCTTCACATTCTGATGAGAGCTTGAACACATTGGCCCTTGTCCCTTGCGCCACAGCCTCTTAGTTTTTATTTTTCAAGCACAGGCCAACTCAATTCATAAACATTCAAATCCAATGTAACATTTCATTTTTCTATTGGAGTTATTTACGTGCAGCGCATTAGAGATAGACCGATACGCTTTTTTTCCAGGGCCGCTACCGATACCGATTATTAGTAGTCAAGAAGGCCGATAACCGATATTTGGAGCAGATATTCATTTTCAATAAAAATGAAAATATTGGCATCAAAATGTAAAGAAAAAATTGAACTTAACTTTGTTCCAACGTCTTTAAGCATGTGTATTGAACAATGTTTCAGGTTTACATCATGTTGATTTTTAAAAATTTTTTAAAAATCATTATTTCAAGAAATTTTTGACAATATACATCTCTGTTATAAAATTCTAACAAAAAGTTCAGGGAGCACCCGGGGTTGTCAGCAGGTCTTAAAAAGGATAAATGAAAACTTAAACAATAGCTCCATGTCGTTTTCTACAGTAAATGAACATTTCAAAATGGCAGAAATGTTAAACTTTCACATATTTCTGTTTTGATTTCCACAGTTTTAAATGGATTTATCGGCCAGCAGAGTTTTTAAAAAAAGGCCGATGCCGATATTCGTCAAAAAAACAAATATCGGTGCGATAGTCGGTCCATCCCTAGTTTAAATCCATCCAAGCCGAACCTTGTACAAGGTCTGAACTCAATGTATTCCAGTTGTAAGTCATCAAAAGTTTAGCCGCTAACCCGTGTTGCCTAGCGTTATAGAGGGAAATTAGTCAATTATACTAAACATTTGTTGGTATACCAACAACCAATCTAGTTATTTTTGAGACCATACTATGTTTTACTAACTTCTCAAAAGGATTGTGTTTGACTTTTGAGGGTCCACTGGCCATAAGGATTAGGATTGTGAAGTCACAATAGAGGCGTCAGGTATTTCTCATTTCATTCCATTTCTGCAAGCCCCTCAAGGCCGACGTGTAGAATTACACGCTATGTATGAGACATATCTATATGCTAAACCCGGCTCTCCTTCGCCACATTCACGCCGTTTCCTATTAGCCAGAAGCTTTGTTGCCCGGTTTCCTCGTCGCGTCACTTCCCTCGCTGTTTAAGTGTCTGTTTAAAAAGCCCCTCCGTCCCGGAGGACTTGTCTTTTACCCATCAGCCTCGTTGAAAGCGCTAATCAGGCGCAAAGCCGAGGGTGCGCGGCGTGCACTTGTTAGCCCTCGTCCCAATCTTTCGCCGCATCCCCTTTGACATCCACACGGGCACTTAATTCCCCCCCTATTATGTTCTTATGTTTCTATAGCCTCCTAATGAGACAAGAAAGGGGAGTATCAGGTTGTGTCCATTGATGCGGCGTGTGTTGAATGAATGTGTGTGCGCAACTTCGGAGCCATCTGCCCGTTACAAGAAACGTAGCGGGTAATAGCGGAACCATGACCGTGGAGATCAGAGCCCCTGGCAGGGAGTCTTGTATTCATGGAGCTTTAAAGGCAGTCAGCCAGCACTGATCTGCCACGCCCCATCTAGTCCCCGCACACCCCCCCCCCCACCACCACCCGTTAAAAATAACCATCCCTTCTATCTCCACTTGTTTATGTGCACCCCAATCCCAGTGCACCCCCTGATTGCTCAGGCCTCAGAATCCATGTCGCCATGGGTGATGCGAGCTACGGGGTCAGAGGTGCTTGTTGGAGGTGAGGTCCAGACTGTGGGCCCATCTGAGAGAACCATCTGGATGAGTGACCTGACATAATTAGTTATTAATTCTACTTCGGAGGGACATGAGGGGAGGGGTGCGCTCGCACTCGGCTAATGCGGGGCTTCTGTTAGCATCGTTGCCACGATTTAACATTATATATAAAGCCGAACCTCAATTCAAACAAATCCAGAACAAACTGACCTCGGGTTTAACAGACAGAGAATCGTGTCCAGTCCACTCAAAACGCCCCTTTGTACAGTACTTTTCAAAATCTGTTAGTTCCAGAATTCACCCGCTCTGGCACCGTCAACACACAAAGACTGGTCACATGTTTTCGGCTTACGCTGCTCTCTCATTAAAGATAAACCGATTTTATAGTAGACTAGAGCGGGCTAAAAAGTGTGAGCCATGTTGACAGGAGCAACTTTCCCATCAAAAACAATATATAAACAGATGTGGCGACCATGTTAGCAAAGGAGAAAGTCCCTCCAAGTAGTAGATGTTAGCTTAGCGTCAGCATTAGCTTAGCTGTAGGCACGCATCGATCTGTTTATATGTATGGCTGTTTTTACTAGAGCGACAGTTCAGTTCAGATTTATTTACAGTATTTTTGTACTGTGCAGTGCATTTTTAGGCTATGTAAAAGTAGGAAAAAAATCATTTTGTACTGTATTGGGCGTTTTTAGGCCACGGGAAAAAGTACTCCAATGTAACGGACAAACGGCTCTAGCAGATGAATCCTTCCCCCAGTTAGCCTGTTAAATCAGGGTTCGACTGTTTTGCAACACATACTGTACTGTACATGCTTTATATTTTATAATGTATAGCAGATGAAAAAATGAGGACAGTTCAACACGCTTAAAGTTAAAAAGCTTAACGTCGCTTTAACGTCAACAAAATTGCTGTACACGTTTCTACTCAGGCCCACTTCAACCGCTGCAAATATTAGCGGTATATTTTGGGATTTTACGGACGATTGATCGCAATTTCCTGACGTTAAGCAACATTAAGCCATTGTTTATAGTGAGCGTCTATAGAGAGGAAAAGGCTTATGTCCGTAAAATCCCACATTTTGGGGCAATCCTTCTGATATTTTTAGAGGTTGAAGTGGGCATAAGTAGACATGTCTACATCAATTTTAGTGATGATCAATAGCAGTTGTCGTACATTAAGTACACTAATGTTAAGCGTTTTAGACCGTCACGGAAAATGCTGACGTCATCCTTGGACAGCGCTCTGGCCCTGTTAGGAAAATTGTAAAAATCATCGGTCAGTGCTCCTGATAATGTTCAGGCTGACCATGACGACTTTCCACCGTCATCTGCCCAAATTTGAGCCAGGAAAAACCCCGTAACAGAAAAAAAATGCGCAAGTAGGCAATTCGCAAGTCGGCAGGAGTTTACTGTTTTACCCTTTATGCAAAATCCCCACATTCACCTTGAATTAGTCACTTCTCACTAGCCCGCAGTGTTGAGCTCTGGATGAGAGGTGTCACAATCAAAGCATACAGTGAACGGTCCAATGTCAGCACCGGGCCCCCCCTCCTGCTGATCTGCCCCCCCCCCCCCCCCCCAATTCCCCCACCCCGCCTTAAAGCTAGCACCACTAGCACCGCCGCCGCTGTCACTGCAGGGGAATCTCCTCATTGGCATGCAGGCGGCGGCCGGAGCTGCGGCGCCCCGGCTCCCTCGCTCCCTGGGGACGCTCTCCTCCTTTCTCCTTGTCTGTCTCCCGCTCGCTCTCTCTTGGCCCCCATCACGCAGCTGTCACAATTCCTAGCAGATCCAGAGGGGAGCGCAGGAACCGGCAACAAGAGCCCGGCCGACGCCACGCTATCAGAATGTTTTCAAGGCAAACGTCTCAAAGGCCTCTCGCGATTGCTATTAGGAGAAGATTTCTATCACACGTGTCGTTGCAGCGCCGTGGGATTGTTCCTACGGCTCTGGGAAATCATTTAATCAGACTCTATTTTTATCCCCCCCTCAAGTATGACCAGTGGGCTTATTGTGCTTACATTTCATGGCACACATTGATGACATGTTTGCAGAGAGGGGGCGAGTGGTGAGACACAAACAATACAAACAAACAAACAAACAGTTCCCGTGACGTGCGTCGGGGAGCTTTTCAAAGGGATGCGGCGCGCAACCGGTGCGCTAGTTTGAATTTGGCAAGAGCGAAAGCAGAGAGGAACGCTGCTGGCAGCCAGACTCAAGCTGTGGCCAAATCAAGCATGAAATCGGGAACAAAGGGATTCACAGGATTGCAGGGCATTAGATTCACACTTTTTGAGCCCTGCCAGGGTGCGGGTGGGTGTGTGTGTGTGTGTGTCAAGATATTGTAGTCTTTCTGTAATAGCCTCATGTGAAGGATTAGTACATTTTCAAATCAAGCTGGTTCTCTAATGCGTTTATAAAAGCTTTTTAGGGCGCAAATGGCATCTACAAATAACTTTACAGGTGGGTTTTGGTTTGCAGTGGTCACAACGAACAACGTCTCAAATGCTAGCCGTCACGTGGCACGAAAAGGTGCGCCCAGCTAGCGCCGTGCTCACGGTTTTTCGTTTGACTCTTTTATGTTTGGGTCGAGCAATCTTGTCATGCAAAATATATGCTGTAATTACAACTTCCCTTCTTCTGTTAGAATAGTCACAGTAAGTCATTGTAGGCTTGTAAACCACTGTGATGACGAGCAGATCCCTGTAGATGGCCACGTTGCATCACTTTGGATTTGAGATCAGCACAGCTTTTGAGTGGAAGACAAAACAGAGAATCAGTATGTGCAGTAGAAACAAAGTGTGTGTTGCTGCGCAATTTCTTCTTCACTGCTTTGGTTGCAAAATACATTTGTCCATGAAAATGTCTTTAAGAATAGTAATTCGGTCTGCTGTTGTCACATAAAACTAACAAACACAATCAAGAAGATACGTGACACAGATTGGTTGCTTTATTTAGATAATGGAAAATAGCCTTGAGCTTTTGCAACCTCACATTTTATGTCTCTCTTGTCTCCCTCTTGCATTTATCCCGTTTTGAATAAATGGAGTGGGGGGGGAGAACAGAATGGCTTTTCAATGCAAAGTTAGAATTAGTTACTAAAACTAAAGTAGCCAAAACAACGAATGTCTGTGCTAAATACTTTCAGTTCGTAATTATGCTGGTAGTCGATATTTAGTCATTTTTCTCAAGTCACGTCTTGGAATCTGATTTTAGTGTACTCAAGAGTTGTATTTGCAAATATTAAACCGCACAATTCAATCAGAGATGGCTTGATGTGTTTCTAAATGTATTTTTGACGCTCTATCACTTCAGGTAATTGAGTTTTTCCCTTTTGTTTGACCTTTAAAGGTTTGCACATAATGTATTTTTATGATGTTTCTCATATATTATTATTATGAAAACCTGAAGTGCTACAGAAACGTGCTACAGAAACAACGAGGGCAGATTCAGACTGCATAAAATTAAAAAATTAAAAATCAAGAAAAGTTGACTTGCATCTCTGACTAAAGTAAACATTTGTTGACCAGTGTTATTAATACAGATGCTAATGCTCATACAATATCAGGAGTGTCCTGGCTGGCCTACCCATTAAAACAAAAAAAAATAAAAATAATTAAGTCTTTTTTTGGTCCTTATTTCAAACCGTTCCAATGTGTCTTAATAACCTGTCTGTGACATACTTTTGCCAAAATAACCCAAGCATCAAGAACCACGGCATACTTTACAAACTCTGTTTCTTGTCTTGCTGAAATCAGCCCGTCTCCTGCACCACTGCGTGTACTGCTCGCCTAATGGCGAGTCTGGTTTCCATTTCCATGACAACTGTGGCTGGATTTTGAGCTTGAATTTATGCACTCTGTTGTGTGTATGTGGCACATTCTCCTTATTACACACCAGCCTTAAATAAAAAATTTTTTTGGGGGGGGGGGGTTTTCCAGCATCCTCCGCGCTGCCAACATAGTTACAAAGTCGTAAGTCAGGTGCTCCGACACGCCGAGGAACCTTATTTCCGCCCCACTTTGCAGACTGACCCCCGGTTTCCTGGCTCAGCCAATTAGATCGACCGCATGACCTCAATATCCCGCTCCAGCCAATCAGAACATCTAAACGGGCCGGGGGTGCAGCGAGGCCTGCAGCCGAGGTGACAGCGGCTCCCCCGATTGAATGTTTATTCAAGTCCCGCTCGCTTGATTCGTTTCCCCGCGGCTGAGCGGCAGAGGTGAACATGTGTGCGACTGCTTAGGGAATAATTGCACGCACGCCGGATTCATTTTCCCTCCATGCACTTGCGTTTTGTACAACAACGCATTTAAGAGATGCGGAGGGATTCTACAATCGGACGCTCATGCTTAACGGAAGCCGTAAAGTTGACAAAACATGTTGGAACATTTTCCAGTCCAGTGGCTTCTTGAGGACGACTCCCCCCACCGAGCGCTTAAATAGATGTATGAATATGCAATTGTCCCTCAATGCGGGACCTGAAATCAATCAAGTCGACATTGGGGGCTACTCTGAGACTTGCCACCTGTGTGCGCACTTTGTGCGGTTCACCATCCAACCTCAAAGCCTCACCACACACTATATCATATCGGCGATGTCGTACTATGCCGACATCTGTACTGTCTACCAACGTGCACTGCCGCTGTGGATGTTTTGGCGCCATGGTTAACGAAAACTACCAATGTTATTAAAACTAACATAGAAGAAATGTTTGTGTAAAGGAAATAAAATGAGTGCTTAAAAAAAAAAAAAGGGAAACTACCTGAAACTGCATTTTACCTTTTATACAATTAAGTGAAATGAGTGAAAATGTCCTTTGATATTATCTTTGTCAATTAACACCATACATGAGTATGGCGGTTTACTTCAAATGTATTTGTATCAGTATTACTATATGGCTGTAGAGAAGAAGGAAGGTCCAATTTGGGATTATAAACATTTTTTGGGAACAGCAGAAACTTGTAGTTTTTAGGCTGGCAATAAGTATTCTCCATGAATCATTCTTGGAGTCGTCAAAATCAAACAATTCTCTTTAATAAGGCCATGGATGGGGGAGGAAATATCTCAAGTGCTATAGTGTCAATTGACATGATGACTTGGAATAAGCATTGCCTGATAATGTTAGTACCGTACATCGGACACTCTACAAGCACTTTTTTTTTTTATTAATTTTTTTTTTTAACAAGCACTGTATACAGCTTTGAACAGTAACAAAGTGCTAATGATTTGTCCTGACTGGTCCATCGGTGCAATATAGACCATTTAAAAACGTTCTCCTTATATCAAGCTTAGTATTCTGTTAAATATTTTCAGAAATTGTTCTATTACGGGACAATTGCTCCATATTGTTACTCTAAGCACACGGATACTAAAGTTCTTCAAGTATGTAAAAAAAAAAAAAACATTAAAATCTGAACTACTCAGGACTTTCAATCATAACTCCCTCAGAGGAGCAATTATGCATTCAGAATACTTACTGTATATTTTTTGCTTCTGGCCGTACCGTAATTTATTGCGTTACAATAGAGGACTTGTTGTGTAGTGGTGGAGTGCTCTCAAGGGTGTGCAGGAAGAAGGGGTACAGTGGGGGGGCGCGCGCTTGTGAGTCTGGGCAAATGGCCCATGTTTAGCCCCATGTGAAGCCAAGTGTAAAAGCCCGGAGGGCACATCACTCAAAAGCCCCATTTTACAAAAAAAAAAAAAACGAAAGGGGGCTTTCGTAGTATTTAAACAAATCGGCTCTAAATACGCACAAAGTACACACACACACGCACACACACAGATACAATTTGACGCCGTTCTTGAGCATCTGTGATCCTGCTCGTGGAATCAGAGCAGCGGTGATGTTTGGCAGAGCTTCACATGATCATGTCAGACGTGACTGATGGGAGTTTTGCCTCCAGACTGTGTCCGGGTCCAGACTCACCGATAATTCGCACACATTCATAGAAATGCGAAGAGCAGGCGTAACATGTGCGCCTTGAACACACGGGTGCGAATGTCCGTGAAGCGAGTCAGCTTCTGTAGTTATTCTTTTTTTTTTTTTTTTGTAGTATTCAAGTGCAGTGCGAGATATACTCGCTCCCTCAAAGCATGTGTCAAGTTAAACTTTACAGCATATTCTTTTTACTGTTCGCAAACTTCCCTGAAACGACCATGTACATAGATAAAAGCTTCATAATGTTGACCCCTACATTGTCAACCGCTGTATTAAAAAAAAAAAAAAAAACCCAGTAAAGTCAATCAAATATTTTCTTCGTACAAAGAAATTCGGGCGTCCCATTGAAAAGAAAAATACTTAAAAAAAAACCAACATAAATTACTACTCTGTTCAGCTTTACAAAACATCATACCTAAGACAATTATGCAGTGATATTAACGTTCAGGGTGAACATGAATCTTTTTTTTTTTGAATAACTATAGATGCTCCACTTTTTTTGTGCACATTTGAGTACTTGCCGATACCTAGTACCGATCCTTGCCTTAAATCTTGCAATTGTGATAAATTGTAATCACATATTGTTCTAAAACACAAACGTTTGTTGAACATGGCATACATTTGACTCAAATATTACACTTTTTATAGTAAAAACTTGTCATTGGTGTGCAGTGTTTTCTAAAAGCCTTGCCACAAATTGCATTTAAATATATAAACCAAGGCATTTCAGTTATGTGATGCCTTAGTCCTAACACTAGGGGGCATTTTGTCAAAGGAGTACACACACTTGGTACGAGATGAAGAAGAACCTTTTAGCGGGCTAGCGGTTAGCATGCCTGCCTCACAATTCTAAGGTTCAAATTCTCGGCTCCCGGCCTCACATTTTTGCGTGGGTTTTCTCACGGTACTTCAGCTTCCTTCCACATTCCAAACAAATGCATGTTATGTAAATTGAAACACTCTAAATTACCCTTCAGTGTGAATTTCAGTGTAGATAGCTTGGACAGTTTGTACCACCCCAAGTCAAATAAGAGAGGCTCCAGCTCACCCGTGATACGTATGATGACAAGCACTATAGAAAACAGATGATAATATTGGATGATATTTTAACTTTGTTCAAGCTCTGACAGAATGCTAGCACAACGATAGAGGTGTCCTGGCTGGTCCAAGAATATCAGAAATCACCAGTGTAGGTAACTCGGGGTCACCGTTGCATTGATGGAGTGGCTATACTCCTCATGTCTTGCCAGTAATAGAAAGGGGAAGAATTAAAATGGCATTCCAAACGAGATCTTAGTTCTCAAGCGGATGTCTATAATAGAGTATATATTTAAGAAATAAATGGAAATGAGGCAGGCTGAGTCGTTTTATCCAAAAAGAGCGTTAACAGCAGTCAAACTGGCCACAATAGAGGAGTTGCATCATCTCGGCATGCAACGCGAACGCGAGGACGAGGACGTCAGCTTTCCGTCTGCCACCACATCTTGGTCGGGCCGCTCCTTGCGGACATGCTGCGAGCAACGTTTGTGGTGAGCCGAACATAGTCGCATGTTTATGGAAATCAAAGCGCTTGGTGTCATGGAAACTGTGAGAGCGAAAGGAGCCAGACATGTCGTCCAATAGTCGCAGGAAATCAATCATCGGTACAGTATTATTTAGTACACTTATAAACAGACTCCATAGGTGTGCAGATGTTTGTGTTTTGAAGCTATTAATCTGGTCATTGACATTTTTTTCTGGTGTTCGGCCATGTTGAATTTCGGTAATTCCAGCATGTGCATCAAAAGCAATATGCTGGTGGACAACAATTAAGGATTGAAAAAATGGTGTGCTAATGAATAATTACTGTTAAATGCAATACAGTTGCATAATTCATTGACAGGAAAGAACCACACCCCCCCCCGCCAAAGAAACCCCAAAAAACATGTAAATGTGGATGAATAAATTAGATATGACGACTGAAGAAAAATGATTAGTTTTTGTCCACATATTTTATCTTGTGCTAGCTGCAAAACCATTTCAGAAAATCTTTTTATTTTCTGAGATATAAAAATAGTATAAACAATGTAATTTAGGAATAAAATATTCAAATATGTGACTTTTTAAATCTAATCTAAGCCATTTAACACTTTATTGGGTAATACCATTTTAATTTGTATCCCGCAAAGGGAACTTTCCACTCAATTTACATTCTGCTTTGCCCTCTTGTGAGTTACTTTTAATTTTAGTAACATTTAAGATCGTTGATGATTATTTACAATAACATAACTTTATAATATCGTTTTTTAATTATTATATATGGATTATCTTTCTTCACTGATTGTGAGAGTAGACACATGCCGTCCATTTTGGAAAATTTGAAACATGACAATGTATATAGTGTCTCATAAATACTAAATTTGAAATATTAACCAACTAGTTACATTTAATGGGATCTGATACAAAAGTCTGCCTTTTGATGCTGATGATGTTGATGCTAATCTTTAATTGACACTGTCACCAGGATAATAATTCAAAAATATATGTTCTGTAAGAACATTATTTTCTTTGTAAAGGCACAATATTTGAATCACTTCTTGTATTGAAGCTCGTTACGTTGTGCAGGCGCAGCTCCGGCTGTCACGTTAATTGTATTCCCAGAATAAAAGCTCAAGAAAATCGACACAGACAAGTTGATTGTTTTGAAACTGTATTCAGATTCAAGCGACCTTTTTAAACCAATAAATAATCTCCTCACTTCTTGCCCAAAGATTCATTGTGAGATATTTACATTATAAATTAAATAAGAGAAAACATTCAGCATATTTTTAGATATGACAAACAAATTGCATGTGAAGCAGGATTTAAAGCATATTGTACGTATGCTACATGAGGTAAAAACATGGGGACATTTATATCCTGATATGTAAACAATGTGTTTTTCAAAGTGATATATACATGAACAATATTTGGACTGCATGGTTCGTAACAGCTTTTCAAACAGAAGCGATGAGAGCTTGCTGTTTCCACTGTCATCCAAACACCAAAACGACTCTTTTTGGACATGAAATAGATGGCACCTAATGAAACAGCCCACTGACAAATAAATACAAAGAACCATCAATATTTTACACGGGGGGGGTGGGGGTGGGGGGGGAGCTCGCCGTTCCCATGTTGAGTCAACCATTATTCCTATGGCTCTGTGCACTGGAGGCGAAGGGGCAATGGAGCGACACATTCTCATACGGCCACTGGAAATCCAAGACAGATTAACCAACAAAGCCAATTGCGCGTGAGACATTTCGGTCGCAAACACCGGCTTGATGTTTAACCAGACACAGAACCTTTGTCGCCTCTGCAGGAAGAAGGGAATTCAGTTCACCACCATTCAAATAACTCTTGTTTCCCTTATAGTGGAACAAAAGCGGCAGCCTTTGCCTCTTGGCTTTGTGAACATGGGTTCATTAACATTCTCGGAAAAGAACATGATCCAGTGTCAAGAATAACAGCCCTCTATGTGGATCACCTTTCCGTGCTTTAGAGTCAGGGTTGGATCATCCTCGTTTCCAGAACAAGACCCATCAGCATCAGATATTGTCAGCTCCCGTTGGTTATAATCACAGACGTGGCCTTGTGTCCCTGCATCTGCTCGGCCTGCATCCTCATGTGAGACGCAACGTCATATTGGACTCCTCCGCAGGCCAGTCCGGAGTAACTCCTAAGGCTCTCCGGGTCGTACAGGTGTTCCAAGGAATACCCAGTCAATGCATAGGCTGCTTGCCTGTCCAGAGGCTGTCTCTCCTGGGATGGATAGAGCAGAGGGCTCCCTTGAGGTTGTGACTGATGAGGGGACATATCCGTCTGCATGTAGTCTTTGGCGAGGGGAAGACCGGACCTGGGGATGACGTCAGAGCTGGGGCTGCTGAGGCGAGAGAGAGAGCCAGGGCTGGTTGTGTTTTCGTCGTTGTCCAGAGGCCCGGGGACCTTTACGCGGTGATGGAGGCGCTCAGAAGGGAGGTCAATGCTCGGAGCTCCCGGGCCTCGGCACACCACGCTTGGCATGCTGAGCTGCGAGTGATGGGATAGTGACGAGTTGAAACATGGACTGTGAGTCTTCGAGACGTCGAGCGGCGATTTGTGCTGCTGAAGACGGCTCTCTTCCTCTTTGATCATCTGTTGCGTGGCACGAATTAGGGTCTCCATTTTACTGGGCTCCCGAGGACTGGCCTGGAATTGGTCCCCGTGGTACCGCTCGCCGGAATCACTGGTGGATCCCCCACCGTCCGGTGAACTCATGATGCTGTCTTCATCCCAGTGGCCTCGTCCTATTTGAATCAGAGAAAAACTGAATTAGATGGTATAACGCAAACATGTTACACTTCCTGGCTACATTTACCTCTCATATACTCTACTGGAAAGAGTACTTTCTGCTCTGAATGTGCATATGGAATCATACAATGTCTTGGCAAACAACAGTGATTTGGGGCTGTGCATTGTGAAATTACTTGGCTTTCAATTTGAGGCAGTTTTTGAACAGATGGTATCAATCGACACACTGGCAAGAGACGGCATAAACAACTTAGCATGTCCCATAATAACATTTGGAAAACAGCTACCAGGGGCAGCGAGGCCAGAGCTATTTCCAGAGACAGATGGTTGCGGACTCAACCCTAACACCTCACCGTGGAAGGCGGCGTGGTAGGACGTGATTTCGTAGCCCTCGCTGTTGTCCGCAGATGGTTTCGGAAGGGCCAGCACAGAGCGAGTGGCATCCCACCACACCTCTCTTCCTGACTGGGGGGCTCCCAGGAAGTATCGTCCACTTTGACATCGAACCCGATCGCAGGCGGTCGCAAGAGGACGGGTCTGGGCGTGAGCAAGGTCCTCTTCCAGTAGACCCAAGCCATAGCACAGGGAGCCAGAGTCCGGATACAGTCGGTAGGCGCACGATGCCTCTGCGGCCTCACTCGGGTCCAACAATTGAGGCGAGGCAGCCTCCGTCAGGGGGCTCCCTCCCCATTGGCTGTCTTGGTCCGACTCTGAACGCTCTGGATTGAATGCTGAAAACGGCTGCAGGAACACAAGAAAACAACACGATGTGAATGGATACTCAGACAATTGACCCTGGCCTTCTTGCCCCTGTTTAGTTTATTACCTGTGGATAGGGTGACACTCTGGCTTTAGCTTTTGACTGGGTCAGACGTGACTTTGTGCTCTTCCTGTCCTCATTGAGACTGTCAGTGTAAGGAAAAGCCGGCTTGGTGGGGCTCATTTGGTCCAGGGACAGCTGCATTCCTTTGTATTCTGTGTCCCTTTGTACACATAAACACAAACTACTGTAAGGCGCTAAGAAGAAAAGCTCAAGATAATATTTATCCTAATATCCTGCCATGGATTGACCCTGTGAAGGGACGGGATAACAGGATTTAGCCTTTTGGTTTGCTGTGTTTTATCATTATCGTGCTTTCTTAGGAGGGCATCGGGCACAATTTTCAAATGCTCATCTTCCAGCTTTCAAGCATTATTGCCCTTCAGCAAAACGAAAAACCTGGTCAAAATGGTCAAAGAAGTTTTGTTGCGATCAGAGGTGGAATCAGTACCAACCAGTCTCGTTTGAGCTTTTAACAAGATATTTTGCGACTGGGAAGATTTAATAAATAAACCGTATATATATAAAAATTTACAGGATTTTATATTTCAGAAGAATAATCCAAGGTTGAGAGAACTGGTTGAAAAACTCTGATTAGTTATTAACACTTGATGGATGAGCTAGCTGTGGCCAGCTGTCAAAGTGTTACTAACCAGTCTCATTTGAGCTTTCAACCAGTAATCTTCAAACTGGAAGCATTGTTCAGAGCAAGAATCCAATTGATTTTGTTGGATACATGGCACAAGATTACCAAGGTAGCTCAAATCGGAGGTTGACTCATTAACCAGTTCAACAGATATCTTTCAGCAGCAAATTTAAAAGCTATCATATTCAAACTGGGATGTTGGTCTTTGTAAAAAGCCAGGGCAACCAGTCCTGGTTGTGGTGCACCTTTCGTCCAAAGTCAGCTGGGATTGACTTTAGCTTCCCATAACCCTGAGCCGGACAGAAAATAGACGGATGGCAAGAATCCAGTGGATTTTGAAGCTAAAATCAGAGGCTGAATGAAATCCACTTTTGTCAAAGCTCTCCCAGCCATAATTTTGATGAAGAAATAATCAAAGCAAGAACCCCTCATATTTTATATTGCCTGACATTATTCATCCGGTCAGATCTCTCAGCAAACATTTTACACCAATCACTCCATTGTGAATATCGTTCTGTCAGAATGCTATCAATTTTGAATGTTATCCAGAACCAGATGTTTCAGAGTTCAAACTCATACAAATCCGTCTCGCCCAAAATTTTGCTGTGTCTTCAACCAATCTTTACACTTGGATCATTGTTGTTGTTGTACAAACGGTTTATATTGTAGGTTGTCCAAAGCAACGGGTCAGCGCAAATGTGTGTCCAAGTCAAATTTAGTTCACTATATCAAAGTAATAATCCTACCGACATTGAAGGCTGCCTTTTTAAATATTCTAAACCGATCAAGTTAAAATATACTACTTGAATGACACATGCTTGTACGCGCGCTTGACAATTTAACCCAGCGTGCTGGAACTGAACTCAAGGCAAAGTGTCAGTGCAGAGGGAGCGACAAGGCTCCTGTGTCAAGTGCTCAGCAAACATGAGCCTATTATAATTTATCACATCGACAGTATGTAATAGCAGCTGCCTGGCATTTTAAACCCCGTGGCCCATCCCTGACCCCGCGTAGCCAGCCTCTTTAATAGGACTCTAAATATGACCCATTCTTTATGTACAACACCTCAGGAGAAAGGCTGTGTTTGGATAGCCACCAGCGAGTGAGTGTTATTTGCTCTTGCAAGGTATAGTTGCGGCGCTTTCGGGGGCTGCATCCTATCTGCACCCTGCTGACTCGTGGCTGAGCCAATAATGTCGGGCCATTGTGCAAACTCAGCTGTGTTAGCCGAATTCCACCTCGGGGTCAATGTCAGACCACCTCGCGCCTGAAATGCACCACCGGTGTGGCTCCTGACATGTTTTATTAATGGCTTCTTGTTGGCTGCTTGGTAGTAATTGTTTTTCCTCTCAAATGTTAAAAGAATGCAGTCACGATGTTTTCTTCACAATGCAAGCGAAGAACTATGTCGTCTTGTATGTGGCGGCATTACATGCACTTAAATGTTACACGTGGATGAGCCTAACAAGGCGAATCCACCGTGTACTTGCTGAGAGATAGCTATTGATTCCTAGTTCCCCGTTCGATCGACTTTGCTTTCTTTACACTGGCGATCGATGGCGGCAGTAGAGGTTTTTTGATGGGGTTCAACCCCGATGTTTGTCTTGCTGTCTCGAAGGGTCTGAGTGTGATTTGTGCTCTCATAACAACAACTTCCCTGAGCCCTGCTGCCGCAGTGTTTGGTGGATTTGTCAAGAGAGGGTATATAGTGATGTACCTCTTTTAGGCTACATTTCACAATTCCAATTTAGCGCCTATAACAGAACCCTACAATCTATATCATCTCGTATCTAATTTTTCTTGGATGAACATAACGTCATGGAGGTTTGCGCGTCAGGTTTTAATATCATGCATAGCACAGAGTCAGGCCTGCCATGAGTTTTTATTGACATCCTCCTGGCTGATGACACATTGTTGGATCTGACTGCGGCGTTTGATACGGTGGACCACAGTATTCTATTGACTCATTTGCAGCACCAGGTGGGCATTGGTGGTAGCGCTCTAGAGAGGTTTAGATCCTATTTGGTTGCTTTGAGTTCCATTCCGTCCCACTGTCGTATGGTGTTCCACAGAGTTCAATTTTGAGGCCCTTGCTATTTTCATTCTATCAACTCATCTTCAAACACATTTTTATTCTCTGGCTTTTGACTCAGCATGCGACTCGGCATTGTTTTAGGTGTTTTATGGTGTTTACCCGTTTTGCCTTATTTATTGTTTTAACTCTTTTTGTTATTGTATTGCAATACTCCATGTAAAGAACTTTGCATGCAGCAATAATTGTTTGAAAGTGTTTTATAAAGTTGAGTTGAGTATACGGTATCACTCTTTCCATTTAATGAAGCTGAATCCAAAACGCATGGTTGACGACATTCATTTTCAAATATTATTAAACCCATTATAATCCCTCAGGGAAAAATTTCAATTTACAATGCGGGAGAGGACGGTGCCTGGTTCAAGGGCACCTCGGCAGTAGCCAGCAAGCAGACTAGCATCTTTCCAACAACTAACTTCCATTTCTTTATTGTCTGGAGTGGAACTCCAACCCGAGCCTGAGTCCTTGAACATGGGCAACCGTAGATCACAATTAGACGCTGGCCATTATTTTCCTAATTTAATGGTCTGTGCACCACCCTGTTTTTTTTCGATAGTTTTGAATGGCATCAAGGGTGCATTGTCCACATATGAGCCCAGGCATGAGTCGGATCTGTGGATAACAGATCCCATGCCTTTTGCACATTCATTTCACTGCCTTATGATGCCTATCCAAAGTGAGACCAAAAAACAAACTTGGGATCCAAAAACTGCATTGGGTCCGACTAACCACCAGAAACAACTGGCAAGCACACATCCGATCAATTTAAATAAAGACCTACATGCCATCAAATAAATCAAAGTGACAACAACACAGATGTAAACAAACATGATATTACATAGTGTAGCATAGACGTCCAATTAAAGGGCTCACAAATCTTGCAGACTCACGTGAGGACGTAGTTGACGCTGACTATGCAGTGGGGTCTTGATGACCTGCTGTTGTGGACGATGGTGGCGTAACTCTGCACCCACACCCATCCGCCGTGCTTGGCCAGGAAACGGTAATACTTAGTGGTGACTTGGCCCTTTACCAACACTGGGGGAGATAAAAGAATCACACAGATGACAGAGATTAGCGCGTTTGTGTGTGTGTGTTTGCGCTGGCGTAATGGTCCGCATGTGTCGGCGCACTCACGGAGGTGGTGCGCGCAGCGGAGGTGGAAGATGTCACAGCTGTGCACGTGATGGTACAGAGTTTTCTCAATCAGGTCCTGCGGCTCATAACCCGTCAGCTCGGCAACCCTGCAGAGAAATGATTGGATTCTGTTAAAAAAAAAAAAAAAAAACAAACAACAAAAAAAAACTTTGCCATATTTACGTTTGAACCGCTATTGCAGAGGGATGTGAAATCTGCTCGTAATTATCAGGTGGCACTTACAAACTAACCTAATGATGGTCATTTGGAAACGCGCGCTCACCTGGAGTCCAGGAAGATGAGCTTCATGTCCAAACTGGCCCTGAACATAAACATGTTGCTGTGCAGTTTGATCTCGGTCACGGCGCTGGGGGGCAGGGAGTGCCCCACCGCCACCAGGCCCACGTTCTGGTAGCAGCCCTCGAAGGGGGCCATGTCCAAGCTGTACTGACGGATCTTCAGGTAGCCACTGCAGTGGATCACCTGGAATGGAACGTGTTCTGCATCAACATAAATGGAAACTGCGCTATACGATTTAAAGATAATGCGGCTTGGATGGATGGATGATTACTGATTTATTTGAGGAGAAATGCGTAAAATACAAATATGATATATTATATAGTATTTTGGGGGGGCTAAAACAGTCGATGCAACAATCTGAAAATATAAATTACTGACATTTATGGCACTAATCTGAGTTAGCACAACAAAGCAAGCAAGTCGTTTGCTCCAAAACATTTTGCTGTGTTGTTTTTACTCAAATCCTCACGTTGGGAGAACAATATAAGACATCTTATAATAAGAGACAATTCGTTCTGGAAACTCTTATTTCTGTGTTGAAAATGTAGGAAAGCTAATTTTCACATGAGCAAAACTTAAAATCGTTTATTGAATTGCCCAATTTATTTATTTTTATTTTTTTTCCATGAATCCAATTACATTTTCATATTACCTTATATCCACCACTGGTGAGGCCTGCGTTTCTTTTGGCCAACACACATTTCATTCTCAGAAAGAAAGAGCGCTCCACTTCATACTCTGAAAGGAAAAATAAGTATTTTTGGTTTCGTGTATTATATCACCATTAGTAGCATATAAATGAAACACATTAGTGTTATAGCACACAATTTTCTGCACGTATTAAACTGGGGGGGAAAAAAAACATGTAAATGAAAAACAAAAATGACTGCTTAATATTACATGCCATGAGTGAAATATGAAACTTGCATATGATATGAAAAACGCCACGCGTGAAATGCAATTTATTCAGGCCTATATTGAATATAACACAAATGACTAAAGTAAGCAATCGGAGGGATCAAGAAAATCAACTAAATACTTCCAGGTGTATACTTTGGCCACATTTATGCACACTGTGCGTCAATCATGCGTCACTTTAACACTGACGCGTCTGTTCCAATGATTGCGTCGCTCGACACGCTCATGACATAGCAAATAGACAAGAATAATGAGTTTCAAACCCAGACGGAATAGAAATAGACCCGGATAGAATGATTAGTGTTGTGTGTGGTGTTTTTTTGTATTTTTTTTTTTTTTTTTTTACCTTGTACAAAATGTGAGTGGTAGGGCTGATGTGGTGTCAGGACAGCTGTCATCTCGTCGTGGTCGGCTGGGTGCACGTATTCATAAATACTGTTTCCGGTCAACTCTACCTGTGGAGAACAACGCCGATCAAGAACAGATATGCAATAAAATAAAATGAAACTTAAAAAAAAAAAACCAAAAAAAACAGACCTGGGATAGTCCTAAATGCACGGACGCTGTCTCTGAAATGTACATTATTTTCCCATCCGGGGCAACAACGAATATAAAGCCATCCAATGTCTACAAATACAAAAAAAAAATCAGCAGTTGTTAGAAACCATTTTGCATAATGATCATAATGACGATAATAATGATGGTAGACCTGTAATAGATGAGAGCCCAGCTCACGTCCAAGATTGTCCAACGGCCTGGTTCGATTTGTATGACCCCAAGCTTCACCCAAACCTGCCATAATAATAACAACGTAAATAAAAACAACTCGGAAATACACGGAATATTTAAAAAAAAAAAATCTGCGTCACGCTATTTTACATTTAAATTATGACATGATATGACTGCCGTGTTAAAAACAACATGCAGGTAGGAACTCAGGCCAAATGCGAATAAATGAGAAACTATTTGTAAAATATGTCAAATCATGTAATCTAAAGGTTATGTCCGGTTATTCGTTCTAGACATGATGATTATTATTATCATCATCACACAAATAGAACAGTCTTACAAATGCATGACGACAATGTCAATTGTAAGGCCGTTTTTTTTAAAAAAAAAAATATATAAAAATGCTGCATATGTTTTCACGTGTAACCGATTTAAAAAGAGAGAGAGAGCGGAAGTGTCGAGCGCGTTTGGCACGATTCTTGCATGCAGGGCCGAGCGTGTGTGTGTGTTTCCTCGCGCTCACAAAGCTTAAGGTGATTACAAGCCCTGCAGGGCCCTCGCTATAATAGCTGCTTCTTGCTCGCAGTCACGCAACCCGCAGAGAGCGCCGCCTTATATACTATACCAAGAGAAGAAAAAAAAAAAAAGATGAGGATGGAGGTCTTTTCTTTGCTTCATTTGCAAAGCTGCAAGCTCGATCAATGTCACATATACACTTTAGCCGAGTCCTCCACTTGCAGTGATTGAATTCATTGGCCAAAATCTGCTCGTCCCTGCGTGATATCGCCGCGCTTTCTTCGATACCATACACGGTCAGTTGAAATGTTTTTAATACGTGCTTCCTCGATGAGTATTTGGAAATGTAGACGTGAGTTGGAGTTTGTGCTCACTGCTTTGTAGAGATAGAAATTTATTGTAGCCTCTATATTATTATTGAGCGATCTGAAATGGAGTTTATGGATTTTTGTAGGCATTTTTTTTTGTTTTGCACACGGTTGTAGTGACCGCCTTCCAAGTGTTTTATCTCTTACACTATTAAAAAAAAAAAGTATATATAGAGCCCCACTACCCCAATATACTAATATACGTAGTGCCGTCTCACCCTGCGGGAAGACGATCCTCATCTTCAGGTAGCTGGTGGTCAGCCGAATGATGGACGCTTTGTCCAGCTGCGACGTAATGGCCGACGGGAGCGGCAACATTTTGGCCAGCTCATAAAATTCACTGTTCTCCTTTTCCCGTCTAGTCCTTGCCGCCGTTTTCGACTTTTCCTTCATGTCGGTGCCGGGTCGTTGCTGCTGCTGCAGCTGATGATGATGATGATGATGATGATTGTGATGATGATGATGATGATGATGATGATGATGCTTGGATATGCGGCCCTGCGTGCTCCTTTCACATCAGCGGCGCGCTTTGCCTCGCGTCATGGTAAATGAGTAGTCCTTTTTTGGGGGGTTGTTTAATCGAAAGGAAAGATGCACTTGAGATATTGGATATCCAGCGTGTGTATTTAGATATCCTCGATATTCCTTAGATCGACGGTCATGCGTCCGACGTGGAGGTTTGCACCCATCACCTGCACAACACAAACTAAACGTTATTAATGCTTTATGTGTGCGCATGCGTGTGTGTGCAAATATATATATATATATATATATATGTTTATAATATAGTGTTTATGATGGAATTGAATGCTGGAGAACGAAATCTATCTAAGCTATAAATCAATCATCATAGGCTCTTATATAAAGTAACCGTCAGTTCAAATTTCCAACGACTCTAATATACCATATACAATAAAAGATGCAGGAAATATTAACCAGCACTTACACTTGAACTTTCATATACATTGTTATAGATTACCATTGTCTAAATCTTTTTTTTAATGTCCCTGGGTTACGTATCTACCACTGTATTTATTAGTAATTTAATAGTAAATATTGCTTCACAAAAAAAAAGAAATTGTTGCCCGAAAATAAATGTAGACCTAAAATGGTTGGATTTATTGTAATTTACAAGAAAATGTTGCCCTCAAAAATGTACTTGCATATATTTATTTTTATATTTAATGTTTGCAGGCTATGTAATAAAATAATAATGTACACATAAACGATCTGTAATTCACTCTAAAGTGGTTTAACGGAAAATAGAAGGCAGAAAAATCACAAGGTACAATCTTACATATTTATAGATTTTGCTATTTTCTCTACATTAGCTTTGCTATTTTCTCTACATTAGCAACAGAAAAGCATTTATTTTTCCATTCCTTTTTGAAAATAATGTCGTGCAATTCAAATTGACACCCTATCTTATTTCATCATTCGTATGTACTTTTACGAATGCTGTAAGCAACTTTAAATTCATTTAATTGGCCTTTTTTTTAAATTAAATTTATTTATTTTTAAATGTCGTCGGAAATTCTAAATGACATTAGCCTGCATGCATGCACTTGCATTTTGGAACGCCACTGCCATCGTTATGTTTGAATAATACTAGTAATAATAATAATAAAATAAAAATGCTAATTATAATAATTTGAATGCATAATGTGAGTTTAAAAAAAAAAAAAAAATCACAATAATAGCGTTGCATGTGGTGTGGTCGCGGATGCAGCCACTTGCTCGACATCAGTCATGCGAATCGATCTTACCGAGCCTGCTGGGAATTTCACCTGTCCTGAACCGGCTCGGCCGAGTCGTCCCAATTCAGTTCCCCTTTCTCAGCTCCTCCCGGAGTTCCACCTGGAAAGGCGACCACGCGACCGTGCGCTGCATACACCTTTCCAAATTACAGGCACGCGCAACGAGTGGCATTCGTGCCCTCGACGAGCCTCCTTCGCCTCCACTCCCTCACCGTGCCTCTCAGGAGCGGCTCGGAACACGCCCCCGCTGCTCTCCCATTGGCCACAAGCCCCCCCAAAGCCTCCTTCACGAGTGGGTAGTTCCGTTGTGGGCGCGGCCTTGAGGCCGCCGCGCGCGTGCACGCCACTTGTGGCCGTGTCACGGCTCACAAGTGAGCTAAGCCGACGATTTTGTTGTGTTTTTGTCATTAGCTGACACCAATCTGGTGGGGGATTATTAATCAGGCGATTATTTCATTATTAAATGAAATATATCAATAAGATCCTTTTTGATGCAGGAGCAGGATTACTGTTCATAATGCAAATTAGCCATGGTGCAATAACAAATAAAGCCAGCATTTTGCCAACCTTGTATTTTAGTTACGTATAGTGAAGGTCTCAAACAAAGGGAGAATAAAATAGAAATGCAATAAAAGATTATGATAATACATGTTAATAACAGGTAGAGAAGAAAACATAAGCCATGATAATAATGAAACCTTGTGGTCTTATAAAACATTTGCAGTACAATAACTCTCTTAAAAAAAATGTCCTTTATTTTATGCCATTTATTTTTTCATGTCAACTCACTACAGTGTGTGTTAAATGATGGTTAAATAATACTAAGTGAATGAAATGATGTGTGCTTTTCTTGTCCACAGCAAGTTCTTTGACAAAACCAGCCATGTACATTCTATTTTCATAATCATATTAGACATTTTGCACGTGTCACTGAAATTGATGTCCACCCTGTCATAATGGGCTAACTTCCCCTAAAACAAACAAAGTCATGTTTTCAGTGACATCACCAATAGCATTTTGTCTTTCTTCAATGGAGACTAAAACAGAATAAATATTTACCCTTTTGTTTCATAATGTTCGTTGTGAGTAGTTGGGTCTCGTCAAGTTAACACGTCCACATTTTTTTGAACTCGATCACTTGACTTTGAGTATCAGCCGATACCGAGTGCGATCCGATATCTTGGCAGTACCAGCAGGAAAAAATAAATTCTATCCACATTGTCTCAACTGTTTTTTAAAAAAAATCCAAATAAAGGTATTCCAACATGACACCTTTTTATATGGCTACAGTGCAGTCGTGATTATAGCATGTCAATGATGCGCCACAAAATAACAATACGAACAAATTACGTTTAAATAGCCTGTCTTGAATAGAGAAACTAAAATCCCCCCCCCAAAAACAATATCAGATGTTCCACTTTTTGCAGTAGCAAAATGGAGTCAATTTACAACGTGCAAAATTGTTGAACTAAAATTAAGTGTATTTTTTTTCTTTGCCTAAAACAGTAATTTAAGATGGGCAA